>NC_056741.1:774394877-774489877 GCF_019279795.1 Protopterus annectens | reverse complement strand
ATGTAATGATCTGTGCTGCTTTATAGGTGCACTGTGTTATATTTCACCCAGATGCATTGTTATTGCAGTGTTATGACAGGTTGTAACTGCATGGCCTTCTGGAGGATAAAGCTGAGCTACAGCCCCCAGTCTTACAGTGGTCCCAAATGCACAGTTTAATTATTTTGCTCCAATGGAGCCAGCTTCAGAGTAACTGCACAGTCTTATGGCCTGACCAGCTACACTAAAACCATGCAGTTTTATGATGGTGTCATAAGGGTCCAGCTTCACTGTAATCAGACAGCCTTCTGAAAGTCCCAGATAAAATGTAACTGCAGAGTTTTATAAAGGGCCAGTGTGCTACACAGAGTTAGATGGGCCCCTTTTTTCTACATCTGCACAGATTTATAATGAAGTGCATTGTGCTGTAAAAGCACAGTGTTATTGTCACTCCAAAGTGTCAGTGTTTGATGGCTGCATTTCTAAACAAAAACACAAAAAACAACGGCCAGTGTCACTTAAAACTTCAATAATGGAAAAAACAAATACTTAAAACCGGAATGGTGAGGGCAAAAGATCAAATTTTAATATTAAGCTCTTTTGTCCTAATAAATGGACTTCACAATAACCAACACTTCTAACATCCCGCATATTGTATATTACAAAGTCTTAAAGACACCATCATTAAATCAGTTTAATTAATCAAGTGACCATTTATTATCTTAAAAAGATACAACAATAAAGTAAATAATCCATCATTAAAAACATTAAAAATTTAAAAATACATTCAATCAAATGTAAAAATTAAATAACAAAATTCATAATTTCAAAGACCATAATTTCAACACAGTGATACTTGAAACATTATCATTCTAGCCAGGGATTAACATTGCCTCCATAAATCTGTGTATTCTAAAAAAAGTTTGCCAGTCACCCCCTTTTAAGGGAGGGAAGCATTTCAAATATAAAAAACTTAAATAAGGTATTACTAGCATCACAATTTCGTATACAATACAAGTGCTCATAAATTCTCCATTTCAACGGTCTCTCAGTTTTACCTACATAGAATGCCGGACAGGATTTACAACAGACCAAATAGATTACCCCTGCCATATTGCAATTATATTTACCTTTACAGTAAATATGCTTGGGTTAATTAGCCATATTAATTTTATCACCCACAAAAATAAAAGGGCAATATGAACATCTACCATATATTTTCATAGCCCCATTCATATTGGTATTGCTAACCCTTCCTTCCAAAATATTTTTTTAATATTCTTACCACTCTTATATACATATCTCATTTCCATACCTGACTTAGTCATTAAAGTTTTATGATTACAAACCTGCACCTTTAAACTTCTGATCATAATCTCCTTAAATGTATTATTTCAACTATCAAATGGTAACACCATTACTTTATCAAAAAAGCAATGGGGTACCAGCACCATCATTTCTGAGCCCCCCCTTCAGAGTTGACATGTATCTGTACTGTAACTGTATAGTTTTATGAAGAACCCACAGTGTAACTGCTCAAACTTCAGAAAGTACAGGCTCAGTGTAAGCTTCAGTTTTATCATGAGTCCACTTGCACCATCAATGCACACAATTACTACTGGGTGAGAACTCTAATTGGGGTATTGGGTAGGGCTGCACTGAGCATGCACTGAGGTTAATTTGATTCTTTTTTATGACTGAGTTACCACGAAGTATGCTTGTGGTTGTAAGGTATGAGCATTTTTGCAAGGCATTTGACAAATTGCCTTACACAATACTGGAATTAAAACTAAAATATATGGGGTAGGACCCAAAACTGTAAAGCAGACACAGAAATGGATAGCTGATAGGCAGCAAAACAATGAAATTAAAGGGGAAACAGTGAGTAATGCAGTGGAGTGCCACAGTGTTCTGTGCCCTCTCTATCTCCGTTAAACATATGCATGTCAGACACAACTGTGGGACTAGTGAATTGGGTAATTTTGTTCCCTAATCATATCAAACCTGGAGTGTTACTTTCCTATGAATGGATCCAGCTGACACTATGAATTAATGCAGCTAGCAGGGTAGGCAGCTATATAGCAGATGAAGTTCAATACAACAAACTTTAGGGCTGTGCAGCTTGGTAGACGGAGACCTCAAAGGGTGATATATGTTTGGAAGACTGCCTCTACTGTGAACAAGGGAAAAAGATCAGAATGATATATAGGCCTAAGACTGACTCATAATGTATAGCATAACAGAACAATGACACAGGAAAACAAAATGTTAGAGTGTACTCAGAGCTATGTACTTAAGAGATGCAGGCACCCTTCAATTACTCAAAGCGCTAACAAGGCATTATGAAGCATGTCTGTTCAATTACTGAGTTCATATAATAAGAAACATCAAAATGATGGTGAATGTGCAATGGAGAGTTACAAAGATTGTTCTATTATGCTACAGTAGGGCTAAAAGCCAATTTTGGGCTTTGCAATAAAAGTTAAGAATCTATCCATTTATCAAGCTGTTTTTTAAGATATAGTGAATTTGATTGTCTAATGAACAGCAGTAATCTGTTCCACACTTTTACCATGGATTAATTTAAATATCTGGATCTCAAAACAGATATACTTTAAGTGCTACTATGCATATGACCTAATCCTCTTGTTGACTTACTTGAATCCAATAACTCTTCATTCATTAATGCCTTAAAAGCTATACATAACGTATCCCTCAAATACCTATAACTAATATAAAAGAGATCTAGACTGTAAAGTCTAATTTGATATGGGTTACCTTACCACTGATCTTTGGTATTGTCTTAGTGAACTTATGCTGTATGCCTTCCAGTGATAATAAATCATCCTTTTATATAAAAAAACAACATATTATGTCCTATAATTGGATGAACATAAACTATAAATAGCTTCTTAAGAACTTCTTTATTCCCAAAATCAAAACTCTTAAGAATTACTGACAACATGATTAGACTTGTTTTTAATTTTCTGAGCCTAAATTTAAATGCATTACTAACAATAATACCAGGATCCTTGAATTCTAACACATTCTGTCAGTAATCTGGCCCTAATTTAATTATAACATTAATATTAGGTTGACCAAAATATATAACACCACACATTTCCATGTTAACTCCTAGCCCATTTTGGTGCAGCCACAGATCAACATGGCTTAAATACTGATGTTAAGATCTTGAGATATTGCAGTCATACTTTTAGTTTTTAAGTCATCTGCATACTTAGCTATCCAAGAATTCAGAGTCTTTGGGATTAATGAAAACACTGGACCCAGGACTAAGTCCTGTGGTACACCCTTCTTGACCAGTGCCCAACCAGATATATAATTCTCAGTTCTCACTCTTTGGTATCTGCTGGTCAACCAATTAACAGCCCACTGAATGACATAAAGATTTATTGCTTGTTTCTACAAGAACTCTATGGTGATATTATGAGGTATACCGTCAAAGGACTTTGACAGATATACGTATATCACCATTGCAGAGAGTTCCTGATACATAGCCAACGAGACTGGCTTATAAAAATCAACCAATTTTGTAAAAGCCGAACAATTAGGGGTAAAGTCATGTTGTGAGATATTCCTTGAAAGAGTATGTAAAACATTGTTCAAAATTGTTAACAAACACATTTCAAAACATTTTCCAATCAAAGATGTAAAACTAACTGGTATATAGTTACTAATTTTATCCCTAGTTCCACCTTTGTGAAAAGGAATAACATCAGCAAGTTTCCAACTAACTGGGGTAGTGTCATATAATACCATTTTATTTAAAAAGATATAACAGTTGCTATATATTGATTGCAAACAACCCAAATCCAAACAGAATGCTGGACACACATATCCCTGATTAATTATATTACTCAAATTAGGGATGTCCTCTTTACCAGTGGTATTCCCTGCCAGAAAATATTTATTGAACTCATTAGCCAGGTGATTTCCTGTATGTAAAACCATTCCATTGTGTAATATAGGGCCTAGAGCTTTAGTATTATCTTTAGCCTGATTAACATATTAGTAAAATTTCCCAGCAGAGGCAAGAGACAATAAATGCTGTTCAAACTTACATTTGGCATTACTTAATGATGTTGTCAATCTTCTGTTAACCAAATTATAAGCTCTTTTAGAGGCTTCACTCCTAAACCTTCTCAAGATGTTAATTTTTTTCTTCTTCCTCAAAAATGTAGTATGGATTAAACTCCACCATGGAGGAGTATACCTACTAGGACACCCAGCAATAAGTTTTCTGCAGTTATCTAAACATCTGCCAACAAATCTTCTCTAAAGCTCTCCAACTTGCACAAACGTCCTTAGGACCCAATGCTGCAAAATCCATGAAACTAATTTTTTGAATTATCTATGTCAAAATTAAAGATGTATCAAAAACAGACTTGAAATTTCTCTATATTATTACTTTAAATTCAAATGCTATATGGT
This sequence comes from Protopterus annectens, assembly GCF_019279795.1. Lineage (NCBI taxonomy): Eukaryota > Metazoa > Chordata > Ceratodontiformes > Protopteridae > Protopterus > Protopterus annectens. The sequence continues at coordinate 774,485,446 of NC_056741.1, read as the reverse complement.
TTGAGTTACCAAGTGGGCAGAACTGTTCTACATTAATTATTTTATCAGGTACACTCGTGAGTAATAAATCCAACATTTTATCTAACCTAGAAGGAAAATCTATGATGTGTGTTAAATTTTGAATCTGACAAAAATCATAAAATTCATCTTCTTGAGCTGACCCGTTGGTCCTTTTACCCAATCTGTCTTTGGAAAATGAAATTCACCCAACATTATCAAGTTTTTAGTATTCATAAAAGTATTTTACCCATCTATAAACAAATATTGGTTTGGAGGGACTTTTATAACATACTAATAGATTAACAGTACTAGCTACCTTCTTATCACTTAATTCTAAAACCAAACGTTTCCATCTGTAATGAACTTCAAATACCCTAACAGATAGCCCATGAGTAACAAATATCACAACACCACATCCAGTTCTGTTTCCCCTTAAACATTCATGCAATTGCTAACCAGGCAGCATGACTCCTGCAATATTCCAGGTTTTCATAATCACAATCACATTCTAGTGGTTCTCCCTACAAATTAATTGCAATACATTCAGTTTCTTACTTAAGCTTCTTACATTTGCTAATACATTTTTAGTAAGTTGAATGATCTTTCTGTAATAATTCCCACTGTACTAGGTGGATAAAATCCACAAAAATGTTTCACAGTGTCACTATATTTCTTACTCAACATTTTACCCCAAGATGATTCAAATAAAACTTGTCCTTATCATAAAAATCATCATGCAAAATTCTTCCCAAGTTCTAATTAGATCTATATTCTCTTAAATGACAAAAATGTCTCAGCCATTTGTTAAATAACTGTACTTTAGTAAACTTATAGACACTAAAAGCAGGAGATGGCAACATTTCTGAAAAACACAAATTCATAGTATTAGAAAGGCAAACCTCAAAAACATTTTGTAATTGTTTCTACATATGGAATAAAGCAGTCTTCTCAAAATCATTAACATCTGCATGTATTAGGACCACTCCACACTGAGTCCTATTTTAATAACTTTTGCAGACCAAAATAAACATCTTGCATTTGACTACCTTCCAAACTTGAAATTGTATCTTGCCTTATCAGTATCACACAAAAGTCTAATATTCTTCATCATTGAGTCACTTATTACTACCACCCAGAATCCATCCTTAAAATCTGAATGCTTTAACTCAGACCTTATCCTAAAATGTCCTCCTACAGCTCTTTCTTAATCTGCTTCATCCTAGCCAGATCAATCAAACTACATTCATGTCCTCTTCTCCCTAAATCTTTAAAGTATGTCACAAATATTTGTTTCACTATAATCTAAAACATCAGCCCTTGGTACAGAAAATAAGCCTTCATTCCTTAAAACATTAGGGAATATATTCCTTCAGTCTGAACCTTTACTTTCAGTAAAGATTTTTTACCAAATAAGAAAATATTGTTTCTCTGCCCAACATTACTTGAAATATTTGGTTAGCTATATTTTGATAACAATAAGTCTAAGAATCTTGGTCAGTTACTAAAAGGTCCCTGCTCCCCAATTGAGTATGGTTACTAGCACTATTGCTATTTAACTCACATTTCTCAGTTTCTCTTCAATGAATACAGGTGTCTCTAACCATATTAATCCCCTTCCTGAAAACGTCAATTTCAGATTCGAGGTCTTAGCATCTTCGCATCATGCGCATGACGTGCTACCATTCATACTAGACAGCAGTTATGTAGCTGAATCTACTCGGCAGTCAGCCAGTTACATCAGATACTCAATACACGCCCCCTCACTTAAAGTGAGAAGATGCAGAAATTAAAAATAAAGTATTTGCACAGGCAGACAGAACTAATCAGCATCTGTAATGCTGACACTTACACTAGACTGCAGTTAAGTAGGTAAAGCTACTCAATGGTCAGCCAGTTATGTCAATGAAGATAGTAAAAGTATGACAAAGAGGTTATAGCATGCAAGGAAAGCACACAAAACTAATGAAATGGAAGCAGAAAGGAATACAAGTTATGTACTCAAAATAATGTGAAAACTTCATTATCCATATCCAGGCACTTCAAAACTGAAGGAATAGTCATTGCAACCAAACTGGCAACATCTCTACCAGTGCTACAGGTCATCCCCCAATTCCCACAATACCCCTCTCCTCCTACTCCAGATGGAATTTGTTATATTTAGCAAATAACCCTGAAAACAGACATTTAAATGGCACTCACAAGGAGAGAAATGTTTATGCTAGCAAGGCCTCAGGAGAGGTCTACTAGATATGTCAGGAGAAAACTCTAAAGGTGGCAATCTGGAAGAGGGATAGAGGGAATTATGGGTATGGACAATGAAGACCTAACCTTATGGTAAATATATAACTTTTGTATCTTATATTAACTAGTCCATACACTTCCAAGCTGAAGGATAGAGTTCCCCAGATAACATCTTGGGTGGTTGTTGTGTCTTTCGGCTTTTCCCGGTTAGGGGTCACCACAGCGGAACTCCAGTCCGCTAATGATTGGCAGTAGATTTTTACATGCCGAGTTGCCAATCCTGATGCACATCCTTCAACGAAGGTACGCCCATTCACGCATGTCTCTAGACAGAAGACGCTCTAGCTGAGAATCGAATGGGACGTCTTATTATGACAAAATACCACAGAGTATGGTGTCCCCAAAGGAATGCCTAGACCTGGAGACCATTTCCAACTTTCTGTGTCTTACAAAGGTATGCAGAGAAGCCCATGTCACAAATGCAATGTTTATCATTTACTGATGAATGCATGAAAAAACAGACAATGCAGAAATGGGAAAAAAGACAGGCAAACTGACTGACTGGTTAATATTTGTTTTTAACATTACCTTTGGCATAAAGGATAGATTCGTACATTGACAAACTCTGTCCTAATTAATTACTAAATAAAGAGGATGGCAAGAAAGTGCTTGTAACTCTTAAACTCATTTGTTTGAATTAATAGCGGCAAGGAACCGTGTTTTCCAAGCGAGAAGTTTTAGGTCAGCTACACTAACAGATTACAAGAGGCACCAATAAGCTTTTGCAGAACAAAACCGAGATCCCATGGAGGAACAGATTCCTTTTAAGCGACTCTGAGAAGAAATGTGCCTCTTAAAAAGGTCTTGTAGTTGGTCTAGAGCTTGGAGTAAGTACCTTCATTGGTTCTTTTGATTTTTTTTTTTAAGTTTTTAGCTTCTGGTATTTAAGCCCCATGTCTGAGTGGGTTTCTGCTTGTTTGAACCAAGCTGAACTGAGGTGGACTACTGGCAACAATTCTGAGTTGAGGTACCAGATGACTAGAGGCTACTGAGATTCTCAAAACCTATAAGTTACCTGTTGTTTTTTTTTTTTGCTTGATTATACTATTTAATGCACTTTTTATTGTGTGTTCTTATGTAATACAGTATTTTAATACTGTAAACTAAACCACACTGTTTGTACTGCATTTGCCTGCCTTACTGTGCCTGTTAAATTTTATTTTGTTGCTGTTTTCACTGTTTGCAAAGTTTTTTTTGCTATTTTCACTGTTTGCAAAGCAACTGTTGCTACTTTTCTCTGTTTGCAAATCATATGTTCTGTTTTCCTTCCAAGCAGTGTTTTAAATAACTGATTTGTTTGCTGTGCAAAACATTCTTTGTCTCCTTGCTGTTTTTCTGCTGTTTAAATGATTTTTAGTCTCTCACTGCTGTTTTTCCTGCTGTTTAAAAATTTTTTTTAGAGTTTGCCGCCTAAATTAGTATATCTAGTATCTGTAGCATAATCCAGATACAGGTTTGCTGCATATGGGTCTGTTTGTACTGGCTGCTGCATTCTGAGCACATTTTTCAAGCCATATTTGATTGGAAGGGGCCCTTCTGCACCCTCGTGAGAGAAGTGTGCGATTAGAACCTGTCTGGTGAACAGGGATTGGTCTAGGACTTGGAGTAAGAAGCCTCATTGGTTCTTTGGAGTTTTTTAATGTTTTTTTAAATATTTTTTAAGTTTTTAGCTTTTGATATTTAAGCCCCGCATTTGAGCGGGTTTCTGCTTGTTTGCCCATTGCACAGCACCACTCACTGCCTCTCAATTGTGCGCTATAGCCGGATAGATAATTTTAACAATTTTCCCATTCGATACAGCTGTAGTACATTAGTGTAGTCTTCATCTTTATTACATCTCCAGTCTAAGAAGCATTGCTAGTGAGCTGTGACCTATTAAACCACTAGCCAAAAACCCTGTCAGAAATATCCATCTACAAAGCACCTCCTATATCAGTCCTGAAAGCACCCCCTTTGTGATAACAGTTCTTCATACCTAGCATTATGGACAGTTGGACTACACTTGCTTCTCCTGCCAGCCTTGTTGACTTGGGTCTCCTGAGGCAGTGTAGCAACTACCTCATGTACACTGACAACCATCAACTAGTAACTTACTCTACTACAGAGTACGAGAGATGTATCTACACCAAGAATCTTGAATCCCTGCTTTCTTGCACTCCAAACAGTAACACTGAAGAGGTTGTCAACTCACTCACCACTGCTCATGCACATAGTACTACAACTCATGCATATAGTACACATCCAACACATAAATTAACAAATGTTGCCCACTGCATCACTCCCATGGCCTCTTGACACATGGGATAAGATCTGGTTCCTCCTTGTTTGTTGATGTACCAAACAACTGTCTGCCTGAATATATATCACACCCAAAGGGAAAGAGTCCTAAAATGCCTGGAATGTTAGGAGGACTGCTTTCATCTCCAGTATATTGATGTGAACACTAGTCTCTGTTTGGGACCATGTGCCCTGGATTGTCTTTCCCAGATAATGCCCCTCACTCCAGTTGGGAAATGTCCAAGGTCACTGTGGTGGGGTCTATATTACCATGTTGAAAGACATGTTTGCCAAACACGTCTTAATCAACACTGAAATATCAACCTGTAAAAATCCCGAATGGCCGCTTCAGTGAATTATTTCCCAGGGGAAAAAATCACTTGGCCATACACAAAAAAAAACTTTCGAACCCTACATAGTGGGGGCTTTGCCCCCCACACCCCCTCTAACTAGATATATCAAATCTGAGATCGCACTACAGTGGGGAAAAGGGCAAATCCCCAATGATGACCAAGCGATTTCTTTCCCCTGGGGAAAAAATTTGCTGAAGCGGCAATTCAGGATTTTAAAGGGTCAATATTTCCGTGTTGATTAAAACATGTTCAGTGAACACGTCATTAGACATGGTACTATAGACCTACTGTGGCTTGGTGAGATGGAATAATGAAAGGATGTCCCTGAAGAACATGTGGAGATTCTAGCCACCACTGTAGGTGAGTGCTACAAATGTTCATTAAAATCATTAGAAAACACATGGCTTGTTTCCTGATTGACCACTGAACAGCCATTCCACTGAAGAACTTGAGTGCAAAATCTGGGTAGTGGCACTAATGTAATGGAGGCTGACATGGAGAATAGAGGGTAAAGAATTAGTCTCGGTGGTGACTTCTCGTGAGATAAGACTTAATGAGCGTGGTGGCAAAGGGATGCAATTCTTGTTCACAGAAATATTGTTATTTAAAGTTTTGTGTCCAGAAATGCTCCGATGAACCCTAGACACTGGACTGGTTGTAGCTTGGACTTTTCTAGATTTACTGCAACCCCCCAGTCTATGCACAGTTAGAGCAAGGAGCCCCTGACTTGAATGAGTAGATTCCTGAAAGGGATGGTAATGAGTCAGTCTTCAAATATGTTTATACCTGGAAACCCTGCAGTGGTAGATGAGTTACCACTACTGCCATACACTTGGTAAACGTCCAGGGATCTGTGGTGAGAGCAAAAGGCAGAACTCTGAGTTGGAAATGACTGGCTCCCAAATGGAACTGAAGGTATTTCCTGGAGTGTCTGTCCATCTTTATGTGGTAGTACACATCCTGAAGATCTATTGAACATATTCAGTCATTCTTCCTCAGTAATGGAAGAATGGACTGAACCATGACCATCTGGAATTTTGTTTGTTTCCAAATTTGTTCAAATGACTTAGATCCATAATTGGACTTAGAGTCAGATTTTTATTTGGCACTAAAAAGAATTTTGAGAAAATTCTGGATCCTCTCTGGTGTGGAGGAACTTCTTGGATAACTCAATTTCTTAGAAGCTTTCTTACTTCTGAAGCAGTTTCTTCCATTTGTGAGGGTGGAACACTGGGAATTTTTGGGGGGCACAAAAGAGCATGAAAGGGAATTAAATACCGCTGATTATGATCCCATACACCCATTGGTCTTGAGTGATGGACATCCCTCAACTGCTTACAGAGTGCAACAGTCAGGCAAACATTCAGGGGTGATGTAAGGGCTTCTCTGAGAAAAGATCCTTGAAGCCTTGTTTTTTGTGGGCCACTGATGTCCCTTGGGCAATATCCATTATAAGAGTTTCTTCCCCTGCCTCGGGAATCTCTTTCTGCATAAGTGTTAGATGCAAAGCCTTGGGATTTACAAAACCAAATTCTATTTCCTCCCTTCTGGCTTCTGGAGAAGGTCCATTGGGGGGTAGAGAATTTGATCCATACAGCAGATAGGGATTTACCATTCATCTCACTTTTTGATATAGTCTCTTCAACTTTGGGACCAAACAGAGCTGATCTATCATAAGGGGCATTGACGATGAATGTCCATAAATGCTCCACAAAATCATGTAGCTGCAGACAGGCATCAATTCTTATTGAAATACCTGTGCCCGTTGCTCTAGACTCACTCTTTGTGACATTAGAGATGAGTTGCAACTGTAGGGTAGCTAACTGTGAATCACAGGATTTTCTTTGATCCACAGACAAAGTCCATGGAAGGGATTTGGTAATTTATTTTGTCCAATCCCTCTGGAAACAAATCATGTGTGCCAAGTAATTATGTGCTCTCACTAAAAAGGTAGATGAGGTGTAGACACACTGTCTGTATAATGCATGTGATTCCCTGTGGTTGGACAGAGGAACTTTCTTCCACAAACTATTTCTTTGTGGCTGCCACTGCTACCATAGAATCTACAGTTTGACCCTTACTCTAATGGAAATGGTCTTTGGGAGCAATGAAAAACTTGTCAGGCATTTCGGGAATAGGCTCAGCTGTGTCTGGTTCCTTCCACACCTGGGAGATCATCTGGTCTACCATCTCATCAACTGGGGGGGGACAACCTAAGACTGATTCTTCTGGAGAAGGTGCCTGGGAGGACCCCCCCCCCCTGAAAAGTTTGAGAATTTCTCTGAACAATATATCCTCAAGGGGAATCTAGAACAACCCTTCTTCCTCATCAAAATCAGTGTTAGTGGTGGGGGATTCCTCAGGGGAATCCAAGTGTCTCCTCTTACAATTGTGTTTCTTGGGAACCTCTTCTGTGGGTTGTTCAGAAGAGGGCTCAGAAACTTACATCATCTCTCTTTGGAGAACAGACTCAAAGATCCCTAAAACTGGCTGTCCTGATGGGACAAAGAGAGCAGGTTGCAGACCCCGGGAAATTCTATAGGGGAGGTTTGGATCCAGTTACAAAAGAGTTGACCTCTCTCTAGGCTAAGGGAGTAGTCTCTCAAAAGCCTTGAATGCTCAGCTGTACATGGATCCCAGGTTCCTTGCTGTTGGAGCCAAAACTCCAGAAGGTTTCTCAACCCTAGAAGCCATTCAGCTGAGATCTAAGGCTGTTGCTGGTGCTGACCTTGGATACGATTCTGCCCTGTCTAAGGCAATGCCAACAGTTTGGCTCTGAGATTCCAATGGCTCTGACAGCACTAGAGCTGACTTTGTCAGAGAACTCAGAGTTGAGGAAGTATGGAGCCTCATTTCTGATGCAGATCTAGCCCTGGGCAAGATTAAGATTTAGGGTCTTCTGATCTGAGAGTTCAAATTGGAGAAGAAGCCATTGTGGAGTGGATAGAAGAAGTGGCACTTCTGGATCCAACAATGGTTGGATCTGGGAGTACCCCTAACTGGATTTGGGTCTAAAAGAATTGCTTCATCATCCTGTCCACATCAGCTTCAGTGAGGCTCCAGGAAGACCTATCTGACCTCAGAAAAGATGTAGAGGAAAGTGGCCTGGAAAGGGTAACAGGGTCTTTCTTGCAAGATTGGAACTGAAAGCCTTAAGAAAAACTGATTCCTCTGCAGTAGGCACTTGGGAGGATCTGGAGAAAATCTTGGTGGTGTTAAAGATCTAATGATTATCGGATACAAAAAGAGTGTTGGCCCAGAAGGGTTATGAATCTTGAGTCACTGAAGTAGGGGTTTCGGATCCAGAGATCTCTTTTTTGCTGATTTAGTCTTTTTCTTTTTCTCTTTCTGCCTCCTTCTGCTTCTTCCTGGGCTTATCTGACCCATTTTTCAAAGAAGAAGATGGAGAAGAGAAAGAAGAAGCAGCTGCAGAGTTCCCCAATTTGAAAGAGGGCTTCCCTCCTGTGGTAGGCTAGACCATTGAGACTAAGCTTATTCCTTCTTTCTACAACAGCTCGTTATCCAAATGCCTTGCAAATAGAGCAGGCAATGTCTAAATAGCAAGGCCTTAGGCAATACACATACTTATCCTGCACATCCTAACTTGGCAGCTTGTGAGACCAAGCTATGCATTTTTTAAAACCGGAGGGCTTATCCACCATCCTCACAGACAATATCAAGAGGAAGATAACTTTACAGTAAAATAAGTTGCAACAGAAGAAAAACAATGAAAAACAATTAAACTATGACATATATACCACTACTTTACTACTTTTCTATACACACACACACACACACACACACACACACACACACATATCTATATCTATATCTATATAAATTAAGCTCCAGAAGGAGTGAGAAAGAGAGGAGAGAGAAAGAGAAAGGGGTAGGAAAAACAAGTACAAACAATAAAGAGAGGAGTACAAAAAATTAGCCCAAAGGAAAAGTACTTACGAAATAAGATATTTTTCTTGAGAAACCCCTCATGAGCACTAAGATCCATCAAACACTTGAGGCAGCAAATAAGATCTGGGAGTAGCTCAATCACTAGACAGGGATTATTGGTAAGGGGAGGATCCTGGGCACTGAATCCAAAATTTAGAAATGACCAAAGCTGAATCTGAGGTCTGATCTGAGACCCATGCATTGTGGAAAGGATGGAAAAGACAACATCAGATCAAAAACTATTTATCCTCTAGGCATCTTTTCTTTTTCCCTTTTCTTCCTTTTTGGATTTCCTTTCTTCAGGTGGAAGAAGTCCCTTGAGGATTTACTTGTCAAGGCATTCTTGTAAGGTCTGACAGCCAAATGCCGTATACCTAATGCAGTCCTGTCTGAGATGTTCTGGACCTAGGTAAACTCTGCACAAGTCATCAGTTTTCTGGGGTAAACTTAGTCACATTTCCTAGCCCAAAGCTTTTGTCATATCCATATCTCTAATAAACACAGAGCACCTCAATGACACTGTTCAACCGGAACCTGGATGAGTGGATGGGGCACCGTAAATTCTTACCGGGAATAGTGTCCACTTGCTACTGGCCATGGGCAGTCATCACTAAATGCAATCTTGGGTATTGACTAGCATTTCTATGGTATTACATTGGGTTGAGACGGCTAGGCTTAAAATGACCTCAGGGTCAATAGCCTAGTAATCTCCTATAATCCTATGACCTCAACAGTTCAGATTAGACTACATCAAAAACACTACATAGCACTGAAAAATCCAAACGACTGCCCCACTCTAGCAACATAAAACTAAAAACCTTCTGGGACCGAATTATCAACAATAAGCAAATAAGTAATAAATTAAAGTTTACCAGAGCTGCTCAGAGTTTGGCCTCCTTAGCCAGAGATCTGAAGTCAATCTAAATGAAATCCAAAGCATCCTGTGAATTCTACTGAAAAATAAGTATTTTTATAACCTTTGCATTTTAAAACTGTTTGCAACTGTTTTGCCACCTACTTTAAACTGTTTTTATTGTTTGTGACTGTGTTTTCTGCACCACCTATTTACAGTACTTGAACAATTTATAGCATAGACTAGATTCAGACTTGATAAATCTAGACTGTTGGGCATTTTCTAAGCACTAAAGCTATATTAAGAGGGGCTTCCTGCACCCTTGTGGCAGAAGAGTAGAGTCAAGGACGCATCTGATTTGGGAATTGTTGGAACAAGGATCAGTCTTGGGCTTTCCTGTTGGTTGGATTGTTTGAAAACAGTTTTATTTAGCCGATATTTAAACACAGCTCACCATGCAATGGGTGTCAGCACTTACGTGTATACATGCAAATGCTTAAAAAGTCAAATTTTCCCTTGATAACTGCTAGGGAACCCTCCTTAGCTTCCGTGCTTCTCAGTGCGCAATGCAGATGTGCACTGCTGCCCAGACAGCAACCAGATGCACTTTCTAGGGCACTAGCATAGGTTTCTACCTATAAATCTCACATAGATTAGCTGATTTTACTAGTTCGACAGCAGAACCTAGTCCATCTAGCCCACCCTCCACCACGTATTACAGAATACACCTTGCATAATGGAAAGTCAGTTTCCCACCATTTCTCCAGCCAGCTTGATTGACATAGGCATCCTGAGGGAATGTAGCAATTGCCTCATGCATACAGACAACCTACTACTCCTAAAACATGCAAATAAAATATGTGAGAGATGTATCTATACTATGAATCTGGAATCAATGCTCCCTTTCTCATATAACAAAAATCCAAATACCAAGCAGGTTGTCAGCATCCACACTCCACCTCCCACACATACGAAACACACAACACATTTACCCACATACGCAGCAGTACTAGGTACTCAGTAGAAATATAGCAAAAGAGCAATGAGCTCCCAAGCACAAACCACCTGCACACAGAATGGTCCCAACAGCACCCACTACACATAATAACACACACATCAATGTCTCACCCAATAAAACCCTAAGGCAAAACATATCTAAATGAAATGCCTTGTTCACATGAGACTCCATAGTGTTACACACAGATGTCCCCCTCACTAGGCTGAACAAGGAGAAGGTCACGGTCAGCTGCATGTCTGATGCCAGGATCCACCAAATCATACACACATTCAAGTCTCTCACCAACAAGTACTGTTATGACTCTGTTGTAGTCCATGTTGGATTGAATGACTTGAGACATACCTCACTAGACTGTATGAAGAGAGGCATGACGGAGTTTTCAGGTTATGTGTCACAGGCAGGTATGTCCCTAGCCCTAAGCAGCATTCTTCTGTCATCCAGGATGATGCCACAATACAAACAAAAAATGATTGACTTCAACAATTGGCTTTGCTTCTGGTGTCAATCCAGAGGGATCTAGTACCTGACAGCCTAAGATGATATGATCAACAGACCGCACTGCTTTGCCAGAGGAGGTCATCTGTCACCTCTTGGCTTTAGGTTGCTGGCAAAGGTGCTTGACTCCCCCATAGTGCCTTTTTTAGGCAACATCATAATAACAAAATTCCTGACATAAAAATATCCTCCAGAAAGAATCTCAGGGTTATGCTGCTTAATGCTAGGAGTCTAAATCAGAAACTGCACTCACTTGAAACACTTCTCATCCTGGAAGATGCTGATGTCTGCACAGTCACAGAGACATGGTCCAAGGCCTCCATGGTCCAAGGCCTCAGAGAGTACCCCAGCCATGCAAGGCTACAATGCCTTCCACATACTCAGACCACACAACGAACGTAAAAAAAAAAAACAAGGGAAGAGGAGAAGTATCCATCTTCATTAAAGACATATGCACCTCTAGACTGGTTAAACAGTACGACTTCCTAGAGTTACACTAAGTCAAACTAACTGTAGAAAAGACAGCCCTGCACATCATTGTTAGCTATAGGTCCCCTGCCATGGACGAGGAAAACCACACAGCCTACCCGGACCTACTTGAGTCACTCTCAGTACAACCAAATACCCTGATCATGAGTGACCTTAACTATACTTCCATTGACTGGTTAACATATGTGAGCACAAATGTACCCAACAGTTCCTGGAATTTGTTAACACACATGCTCTTGACAGATAGTCAGCACCCCCAAAAGGGGCTCTAACATCCTTGACATAGTGCTCACCAACATGGGGGATCGCTGCACCACCCCTTGTGTGGGGCCCACGCTGATAAAGTCCAGTCATAAATCAGTCCCATTTGAAGTAACAATTGTACCTGACCCACCCTCAGGAGCAAAAAGGTTAATACATTTCACCAAAGCAAACTATAGCCTACTGAGTGATGGCATCAATAGATTCAGATCCCCTGCAAACACTGACAGCAATGACCCCTATACTGAGGTGTACACAAATGTCCTGTATAAACACCTATTTAAATGTATAGACTCAGCCATACCAGAATGGATCAAATCAAGATCCTCAAGAAAAATAAGCCACCATTGTGGACATTCAGCATAAACAGGTTATACAATAACAGAAAGAAAGTGCTGTCAAAAAACAAGAGGGAATGGTCTCAGTAAAGGAAGAACTCCCTCCAAAGCATAAACAAGCATATTAGACATCTTGTAAAGTGCTCTAAAGCTAATTACAAAACTAAATTAGCATCCCTAGGTAAGGTAAATCACAAAACATTCTTTAGCTATGTCTGTGCCAAACTAGCTGTGGATGGTACCACTTATACTGAAAAAACACTCCACCTCGCAAGTACGGCTGTGCACGGCCAACCAAACATGAAAAACACACCAAAGGCCAGCACCAAAAGTTCCAAATCCCAAAGTTTATTTAAGGTAACCTAGTGCTACATAAGCACTAAAGTAACAGCTCGATCCTCATACTAGTTTCGGAAAAAACCTTCTTCAGTGAGGAAGAAAGACATAATGACAACTCACTGGTAAGCATAGATGCTTATGAATAACTCGGGACCAATAAAAAACAGGAGCACATAATCTATGTGCATACATAATGAGTAACAAAAAGTTACATTCCAAAACAAAACAAAATGCACCTCCATAAGCAATACATATCATTTAAGTGCAATCATAGGCATGAATGCCAAGAAGTGTCAGAAAATGTTGGAATAAAAACAGTCTGTTGCTCATATATATCTATCAATGCGAAATATAACAAAACAGTATCTCATACTTGTTGGAAATGTGTAATGCATAACCAAAAACACTGTGACAGGTATATAATCCAGGTTGTTTTCACTCTGGTTGTTGCTTGAGATTTGGCCAAGACCAAATATGCCAATATCCTCTCTATCAGCACACCAACCATCCAGTAGTTTGTCCAATTCCATGACCAGTATCAATTTGGATATGCTGTCCAAGAATCGAATATGAGAAATCAAAAACTGTCAAAAATGTGAATAATATCTCAGGAATGAAGGACAGGGCCAGTCAGAAACCCACTGTCCAACTGTGTGTTAATTAATGGCAGCAAAAATCCAAATGATAGTTATGTAGTTTGGAACAAGCACAAGGAGAATCAAAAAAACAAACCAATAAGGTGAGATGTAACTAGTATAAGCTGAAGGGTAAGCAGTTAAGGATCATTATAAAAACTGATACCTTATCAGAAATTATTGTAATGTAACTACCATAGAGGTCTATAACATGAGTCAATAACCCACAAAATAATGGACCAATACTGATTAATACAGAATGACAAAACCTAATAGTGAACACCCTAGATGAAAGGGTACTAAGTGACTATGTGTGGTAAAGTTAACTGTCACATATAGGAAAAAGAGAGAAACCCATATATGTGACACACCACCCAGTTGTTACACAACCCACCAAAGGGCCTAGAATATGTAGAGTAAGTAAAATGTAATTCGAGGGTATGTAAAACACGAGTTTGCCTGAATTACTATGTGTTGGGTGAAAAATGCAAATACTGATCAGGTCAATAAGCTATGGTACATATATCAACATAATGTTACCATGTCTAACCTAAGGTTGCAAGTGGTTAACCAACCATCAACATGTCCAAAATTTAGGACCATATAAGAAAACCCCTTAATTATGATGGTCACAAAATAGTAGTGATCCTATATCGTAAGATGTATACATGGTATAATGTCGAAGTGTAGTAAATGATGTTGGCTTATTTGGTAACATCCAAATTTCTAATAGACATCATACAATAAAGACATTTCCTGTGAAACAAATCATTTAAGGGCCCAAATTCTGAGATAGATCACAATTTCCACTATTAGTAACAATGGACCAACTATTTTGAAAAAACAGTAATGTGTGTGATCAAAAAATCATTTTGCCCTGAACCTAGATGTACGTCTTAAGAACTGGCTGAATAATAACATGCTTTTAGCCATCTGAACATCCCAATTTAAATAAACCACTTCAGTTATAAGTTGGCTGTCTGTTCCATGGTTGAATATCCATAAAGATATGAAAATTGGGCACTCCCTAAACATAGAACCAACCCCCTACTATAATACAAACAGGGTTATATACTAATGAAATATGCAGGTTAAGATGCGGTCTGAATTACAAAATGAAAAAATCTCTTATCACATAATCACATGATATACATAGGTTGGCAAAGTATACTTAGCCACAAAGAGAAATATTGGATTATCCATTTAGGAGCACTATTTCCACCTGGTCTTAATGAACATTTGGGCTAAAATAATGAATACTCCCAGTCTATGCTGTCAACACACAGACCTGTTTTATTATATTTGGTTATCTATCATGCAGTTGCATTTGTATCAGTCAAATGGGGTATTATCATTGTTATTACATGTATATACCTTTATGATGGTTTTCTTTATTATTAGAGGATAACCACTTAGTATAAATACCAAGATACATTATGTACTTGTATACTATATCATATCAGAAATTGGGGTTATGTTGTATACTACTCCTTTCTGTATACAGTGTATGGTGCTTGCATTATTGCCAGCATGTGACCCAACCTTATTTCTTATACCACACGGTTCAGTAACACTTATTTACATATGGTATGGGTCAATTTCAGACTGGTTTCTGGCTCCATAATTATGTGTTTCATATGATACCAATAGCATGTATCATTTTTGTGTTTTGTAGTTGGCTAGGATATTATACATTCCATGATTATAATAAGTGCTTGTTACTCTTCATTGGTATTCGTTTTTGACCTTTGTCAACTATCAGCTCTAGATAGGTTTATTGCATTGTTACACTGGTTATCGTGCCAGCCCTTTGGCTATCATTGGACCTCATTTTTTATATTACATATTATATAGTTAGATAATTTTTACCTCAAACATGCCATAGACAGTTTATATACCGGTCACAGTGTTTTGGGTCATGCATTATACATTTCCAGCAAGCATGAGATACTGTTTTGTTACATTTTGTTAGACATGTTATAGACAGTTTATATGCCTGTCACAGTGTTTTTGGTTATGCATTACACATTTCCAACAAGTATGAGATACTGTTTTGTTATATTTCGCATTGATAGATATATATGAGCAACAGACTGTTTTTATTCCAACATTTTCTGACACTTCTTGGCATTCATGCCTATGATTGCACTTAAATGATATGTATTGCTTATGGAGGTGCATTTTGTTTTGTTTTGGAATGTAACTTTTTGTTACTCATTATGTATGCACATAGATTATGTGCTCCTGTTTTTTATTGGTCCCAAGTTATTCATAAGCATCTATGCTTACCAGTGAGTTGTCATTATGTCTTTCTTCCTCACTGAAGAAGGTTTTTTCCGAAACTAGTATGAGGATCGAGCTGTTACTTTAGTGCTTATGTAGCACTAGGTTACCTTAAATAAACTTTGGGATTTGGAACTTTCGGTGCTGGCCTTTGGTGTGTTTTACCACTTATACTGAACCTGTGGACATTGCCAACCTGCTAGCGGACAGGTTTAGTGAAAACTTTACCCCCTGTCCCCACCAATCATATCCCATAACATAATGGAGGATTTGATGATTGCACCCAGTTTGCAGTCATCAGCAAACCAGTCCTTTGCCTAGTATCTCCAGAGTGCAGGTCATAGCCGTACTCTCCAAGGCCAAAAACACAGCCTCTATGGGACTGGACAACATCCCAGGCTACATAGTAAATGGTCTAAAATAGGAGTACCGCTGAGCACACTCTTCAATCTCAGTCTAAGCACTGGCTTTGTCCCAGTTCAGCGGAAAACAGCAATCATAATCCCCTTGCACAAAGGAGGTCCCTAAGCCAACCCCAGGAACTATAAATCAATAAGTCTAACCAGCCTTATCTGCAAGGCCATGGACAGAATCATCATGGATCTTATCAACACGGACATAGGTGACCTTCAAACTCTTGACCCAACCCATCTGGCTTCGTTAAGGACATGCTAAACCTGGTGGACTTCTTCAAGAATGTCATCAAGGCCCGGAATGAGGGCAAAACAGTTCACACTACCTATCTCGACCTAGCCAAGGCCTTTGACACAATCCCTCACTCAGACATCATTGAGAAATTCACCCATCTGGGGATTATCCCTTATGTCACTAGATGGGTTGCCAACTGGCTCACAAACAGAATACATTCAGTCAAAATTGAGGATGCCAACTCTACTGCCAGACCTGTTACCAGTGGTGTTCCACAGGGATCTGTGCTAGGCCCCCTACTGTTTGGTACCTATTTTTCAGAAGTCCAGGCAAAAACAGATGGCCTATGGCTTACTAAGTTTGCTAATGACTGCAAACTGGGTGCAAGCATCGAATCCTCCAAAGATGTCAACATACTACAAAATGGGGTTATACAGACAAATGATTGGTGTCAAAGCCATGGACCTGAACTAAGTGCAAGAAAATGCATTCTCTTTCAGCAAAGGAGAAACCTCTGCTAATTACAACATTAATAATATCCCCCTAAGTTCAAACCCAGTGATAAGAGATTTAGGAATGCAAGTTGATAGCAGCCTTTATTTTGATCACTAGTTATCCACAGTAGTAAGGAAGGCCTTCTAAGTTGCTCACCTCATAAGCAAGGGTATAGCATCCAAAGCTAAGGAGGCTATAACTCAACTGCCCTCTGCTGTCATCAGACCAATAATAGAGTACAATGCTCACTTCTGTATGTAGATCACAAGACATCTGCAGCAACTGGAGGGACTTCAGAGGTTTCTCAGCAACAAAATTCAGGGCCTACAAACATGACCTACTCGGACAGACTGAAGGCCCTATCACTTTACTCAGTATTTTATATACCACTTAGAGATGACTTGTGCCTGGCCTACAAAGCAGTCTCAGACCCTGCCTTGATGAAGCTGCTGCACATCTGCAAATCCAATAGGACAAGAGACACTCACTCTAGGGATCTTAACCTAGCCTGCGATATTAGCAGGACATGCATGCTGGAGAGACAGATATGTCTCCCAGAGGTTGCCACTTCTCTGGAGCAAAACTCTCAATTCATGTAAAACAGAGCTCATCAATTACACTATTTAAGCATAACCTGAACAATGGATGGGAAACCATACATTTACACAAGGAGTTTTGCCTGCTGTGTCCCTCTTAGACAAGGGCAGCTGGTGCTAATCTTAGATTTGCACACAAATATAGACTATATTTATTTTTATTTTTATTTTAACATCTATTAACTGGAAAAGGCAGACTTGGAATGAAGCCAATTTTCAGTGGAGGCCCGAGGAGAAAGCTTGTAGAGGGCTTAGGGCCAATAGCCTAGTAACCTTCTATGATTCTATGATCCTATAAGTGCATTTTAGTAAACTTACCATAACAGCAGATGTTTGAATGATCATTGTTGCAGTAGTCTTAGCTATATGGGTTATATCCTGTTAATTTTATAATAGCTGAACAGCTTCCATGGCTTAAGGGCATCATCCATGCATTCAAACTATTAACCAGCTCAAGCAGAGCTAAAGAAAAAAGGTGGTTTGGGTGGCAATCTCTTCAGAGCTTTCATGCCAACTAACAGACAGTGTTAAAGCCCTAAAAATGTCTATGGGGAGGGAGCAGCTGCTGCAGCAGTGATCATCTGAACATCTACTATTATTAGTTTACTTCTACAGCTCTATTATTTTCATCATTTGATCACTGCTGCAGTAACCTTAGTTATATGAGTAGACTACCATAGCTTATACTGGCAGGGAGGAGGAAGGATGGTGGTCCAGGACCCTTGAAGAACGGTCCTAGCACAGCCTGCCTTAGACATGGAGAAGGAGTCTAGTCTGTAGTGCTTTGTAAAGGTATATACAGAGGGCCAAGTTGCTGCTTCACGAGTACGTCTAGAGTCCACCCCTTTCCAGTATGCCACTGAAGAGGACAATGCACTGGTAGAATGTGCCTTAACTTTGCCTGGAAGATACCATAGTGGGAATTGCAAAAAAAACAATAGCAGAGGACAACCATCTGGATTTAGTCTGTTTAGATATAGCTTGACCTTTCTTAGTCCTAGCATAGAAAAAACAAACCGCTATTTAGCCTTCTTAAAGGACTGTCAGTTTAGTACCTCAGCTAACTGTGTACATCCAGTGTATTTAGAATCTGTTCCCCTTTGATTTTTGGATCTGGGAAGAAAACAGGGAGCTTGATGGCTTGATTCAAGGTAAACTCATAAGCAACTTTAGACATGAATGCAGGACTAGTGTGTAATGTGAGCATATCCTTGTGGAAAAATCAGATAGAGTAACTCTACAATGAGAGTTTGCAACTAAAGCTCCTCAACTTGCAGATGTCAGAGCAACAAGTAAAACAGTTTTCCAAGGAATGAGCTGCAAGTCAGGCTGAGAGGTCAGTTCCAAGGGAGTTATGGTCAGTTTTTCTGCAACAGAACTGATATTCTCAGGAGGAGGACTATGTTTATGAGGGGGTCTCACGTGCAACATTCCTTTCAGAAACGGTTTTACCACAAACATAAAAAGAGTGGGATCCATTAGCAGGCAAGCTGATATGGCTGCAAGATGCACATTGATGGAAGCCCACAACAAACCATCTTTAAGTATCTCAGACAAATATTTAAAAACAAGAGGTGCTAATTCCTTTTTGGAAAACCTGTAACTGGCAAGGTGCAAACTAGAAAATCTCTTCCATTTCCCAACATTAGACTTTCTAGTAACATGTTTTCTTGTCTCCTTTAGTACCTGATTCACATCCTTGTGAAAAAGATGCCTGAAAGGAATTAAAACTGAATCATACAGGCGGTCAGTTGAAGTCAACTAATGTTGGGATGTATCAAATTCCCCATGTGCTATGCTAGTAGAGCCAGTCTGTGAAGAATCATATGGTAATTAACTTGGCCATTTCAATAAGAAAGAAGAATCAATTTTGCCTGGGCCAAAAAAGAGTTACCACAATGATTTTTGGTAATTCTTTATGAATCTTTAGAAGTACTATGGAAGTCATTGGAAGGTACAGAAAAGCATACAGGAACACTGCAGACCAAAGTAATGAAAGAACATCTGTTCTCCATGCTTGGTTGCAAGGACACCTTCAATAGAAGTTTTCTAGTTGTCTTGTTTTGTAAGGAGATTAACAGATCTACTTGAGGTGTTACCCATATCTGAATCAACTCCTGGAATATGCCTGTATTGAGTTTCCACTTGTGAACGCTTGCTCAGGATCTGCTGAGTCTTGTCTGCCACAGTGTTTTGCTCTGACAGAATATACAAGACGTGAAGAGTTAGACAATATGGAAAAACCAACTCCCTAGCCATCACTGCTAACCAGGAAAGACGGTATGACCCTGTACCCCCTTGTTTGTTGAGATACTACATCCCTGTGGTGTTGTCTGCAACCATCTGTAACATCCCTGGAGTCCATAGATGGTGTGGAGATTTCAAAGCATGAATCACTGCCAGCATTTCATTGATGTTTAAGTTCTTTGATCTGTCTGAAGGGCCCCACATACCTTGCATTTTTACTCCCATGGAAACTGCACCCCAAGCATAATCTAAAGAGTCTGTCTGGACAGACTGAACTGGGGCTGGAAGAGAGACAGAAAGTTCTGGATTAAGATACTCCCACTACTGCAATTCTATCCTTACAAACTCCAGCATGGGAATCTAAAAGTCTATGGGCTATAGGTGCTGCAACCAAGACTTTTGTAGGTACCATTGGAATTTTCACGTGTAATGGTGGTGGAATCTTGAGGATCATGAATGACATTAGACCTAGAATCCTGAGAAATTCTCTTGTAGGAGCCTGATGCTGTTGAGAAAAAAAATGAAGTTATGTGCTTACAATGACAGATCTGTGTTGTCTGCTTCTGTCCTTCCCCAACAGATCTCATAGGTTAGTGGATCTATGTCAGATCTGACTTTGGCCATAATCAGACTTTGGATCCAAAGTTCAGGCTCCTCCCCTTACCCATAACCCCCTGGAAGTGGGGAATTACCTCAGATCAAGTTTGCCCATAGCTTACAATAACAGCTATCATCACTTTTTACATACAATGTGAAACGCCTCATACAATACCCTCCTCCCTGACCAAGAGCTTGAAGAGTACATCACTAGGCCAAAGGAGATATCACTGCAGTCACTCTTAGGAACTAAGAGTAAAACAAAATGAAGGGGGAAGGAGGGAAGTCAGTTGAGGAAGGACAGAAGCAGACAACACATATCTATCATTACGGTAAGTACAAAACTTTCATTTATGATGTCTCTTCTGTCTAATTCCTCAAGGGATGGGTCAGAGTCTCCAGCTAGTATCAGTCTTGGGAGGTCTCACAAAAGGATATTCCAGAGGAGAGATGAACCAAAGGAGGGACCAGACCTTGACTGTATGATCAACTTGTAATGAGAAATGAAGGTATGGATATTAGTCAAGGAGCTGCAGCACAAATGTCATCAAGGGATACTCTGGAGGAAAAAAGATGAGGAGATTAACCACTGATCTAGTCAACTTTGCCTTAGTAAGTTTGAGGAAAGGTAACCCCTTCTGTCTGTAGACATGTGAAATACAATTAGATAACCACCGAAAAAGAGAGACTTGAGACACCCCTTTTCCCAGTTTGACTGTGGAAAATGAAACAAACAATTGGTCAATCTTTCTTATCTTCTTAGCATGGTGTAAGTGAAAAAAAAGGTGAAGGTGCACATCCAGCAGGTGTAACATATTCCCCCTTGTTGAAAACATTTGGGAAGAAAACAGGAAGCTTGGTAGACTGCTTAAGTGATGATTCGGTAGCCACTTTTGGAAGAAAGGAGGGATTGGTTCATAGAGTAACCCTGTCCTTATCAAACACCAATTAAGGAGGTTTACAAGAAAGGCCATGTAGCTCTGAAACCCTCCTAGCAGAAGTGAATGCCAAAAAAAAATAAGCTCTTCCAAGCCAGATATTTCAAATCTACTGTAGCTGCAGGTTCAAAAGGTGATATTGTCAAGACCTGTAAGAGAATGGTAATTTCTCAAGGAGGAACAGGGTCTCTATGTGGGGGACGTCTGAGGTAATGTACCCTTAAGGAAAGCCTTTGAAAATTTAAGGGAGGTGATTTAAGATTGATTCTCTTCAACATGAAAACAGGAGATGGCTGCTAGTTGGACTTTGATAAAGAGTAGAGTAGCTAGCTCTAGATTGGAAAAGATACACTAGGAAGTCCATGATCACAGGAACAGGGGCTGAGAAAGGGTCCAAGTTTTTACCAGAGGCCAAGGTGGAAAATCTCTTCCATTTGCTCTTACAATTTTTTCTGATAGAGGATCTCTCTGTGGAAACCAGGATGTGGAATGACTCGGGAAGAAAGCCTAGACAGTCTAGCCCTCACTGGAATTGGCGAAAACATGTATTCAGACTGAGAGCTTGAATTTCTGGATAAGCCATTCCTGATGGGTGAGATAAGTTTTGGAATAGAGTCCAGTACCCAAGAAAAGTGTATCAGATGAGACCAGAGGAGGGGAAACCATATCTGTCAGGTCCAGAAAGGAGCAATGAGAATCACTTTAGCCTTTCCCTCCAATGCTATTTGTAGAGAGGAGTAAGGGGGAAAGGCATGCAGGAGATCGGGGGGGGGGGGCAACTGTGGGTGAGAGCGTACTTCAGTTGCTTTCCCTGCTGAAGGATTATGGTAAAGTATCTGCTGCAATTGGTGTTGTAGGAAGTGGTAAAAAGATTACAGCTTGGTTGGCCCCAGTGGCTGAAATTTTGATCTGCCTCTGATGGGTTTAAGGACAACTCATGAGAGAAGAAGACAGACCTGTTCAATCTGTTTTCTAGAACACTGGACTTCCCATGTATGTGCATTGCTATCAGAAAGTGGTGAGAAGCCATCACCCACTGCAAAGCCCTCATGGTTTCTTGACATAGGGGGTAAGAATGTGTTCCCCCTGTTTGTTAATATACCAGCCTACTGACATATTGTCTGTCTGAATGGATAGCACACCTGTGGGATAGGAGTCCTGAAAGGCCTGCAATGCTATGAGTACCACCTTCATCTCCAAGATATTGATGTGAAGACTGGTCTCCGTGGGGAACCATATCCCTTGGCCCATCTTTCTCATGAAATGCCTCCCCACTGCAGCTGGGAAGTGTTTGTGATCACTGTAGCCTGAGGAAAACATAGAACAATGGGTGAACCCTGAGAAATGTCCAGAGATTCCAGCCACCACAGAATATGAGTAATGCAGATTTTTGTGAGAGAGACTTGGACTGATGTCTGACTGACCATTGTGCTGATAGGGTGCACCAGAGCACTCATATGTGGTATCTGCCAAGAGGAACCAAGGTGATGGCGGTTGTTATCAAACCAAGAAGGTACAAAATCAACCTTGCTCATGGCTTTTGACAGGAAAGAACTGCTATGGACTGTTTGTAGACAGTGGCAATCCTGAATTTAGACAGCTTGGCTATTTGAGGGTTTGTGTCCAAATGAGCTTCAATGAAGTCTATAGTTTGGACACTGTAAAGTTTGGACTTGGCTATGTTCATAGTGATGTTTGTGTGCAAAGATGGAGCAAGAAGTCCCTGGTGTGGAGAAAATGATTCCTGGTGGGGACAGTTATGACCCAGTTGTCTATGTATGGGAACACATGGAAGCCCTGCAGTCTGAGATGAGTTACATCTACTGCCATACACTTAGCTAACATCCTGGGGACTGTGGTGAGACTAAAAGGCAGGGCTCTGAACTGGAAGTGATTCACTCCCAGCCAAAAGTGGGGAAACCTTCTGAAGTATCTGTCCATCTTTATGCTGTAGTACACATTCTGTAGATTTATTAAGCGCATCCAATCTTCCTTTCTCAGCAATGGCAGAATTGACTGTACTGTGACCATCCAGAATTTTGTATGTTTCATGTACTGGTTTAGATGACTGAGGTCCAAGATGGGCCTGAGGTCCCCATTTTTCTTTAGCACTAAAAAGAACCTTGAGTAAACTTCATATCCTTGCTGATCTGGTGGTATATTGTGGATGATTCCAATATCTAGCAGCTTTTTTATTTCTAGTGCTGCCAGTTTTCTTTGGGGGGATGGTGCACTGAGAAGTTTTCTTGAGTGAGGGGGCAAGAAAGAAAGGGCATGGAATAGCCTCTGGTTATAATCCTCTGCACCCAAATATCTTGAGTGATGGATGCCCAGGCTGTGAGATGCAAACATAAGCACTTCCTGTAGGCACATTGGTAAGACCTACTGACAATAGGTTCTGAAAGCCTTAGTTTTGTGGATCACCTCTGCCACAGAGGCGACATCCTTCACTAGAGTTCCTGACATTCCTGCCTCTGTCTCAGGGGGGGGGGTGTCTACCAGCAGAAGTAACAGAGGCAAAACCTTGAGATATGCAGAACCATAGCTTTTTTCCTCCCTTCTGGTTCCTACAGAAGGAAATCTGCCTAGGGGGCAGGGTTGAGAATCATATCCCTACAAAAGAAAGGGTTTTCACATCTTGTTCACTTCTTGATAGTATCTGTTTAACCTTTGGTTCAAAAAATTTCATAAAGCAGTCATAGGAGGCACTGATAAAAGATGTCTTAAAGTGTTCTGGAAAGTCACACAGGGGCATCCAGGCATGCCTCTTTACAGTAATGCTAGTGCCCACAGCTCCTTAAGTGCCTTCTTTTGCATCAGAAATGAGATGCATAGACACGTTTGAAAGGGACTCAAGGTTGGCCAGGTGTGAGTCAACAGACTTTTTCTCCTATACAGACATGGAACCAGAGAGAGAGAGAGAGAGAGAAGCAAGTCACATGTTGCAAATATCTCAGCTGCCTAGGAGTGAAAGTCACTGAAACATAAACCAGCTTCCTGAACCAGAAAGAGAAATTTAGATACTTATTTTTTCAAATATCTTCTGAAGTATGTGGCATGTGCCAAATAGTTCAGCTCCCTCTCCACATTGGGGTGCTCTGGAGATGACTCAGACGAAGAAAGGGGATCAAAAGAGTAGGATCAGGATCCAGGGAGCTCTTCTGGGGAAGTAACGTATGTGAGAGGAAAAGGAAAGTTTGCTCCCTAGAAAAACAGACAGAACTCTTTCAAAAGCTTTCAAAGATGAAGTAGAGACCAGATCCAAGACCCCTCCTGAAGGAGCTGAAGCACCTAACCCGGAGTGGTCTCAAAGTCCTACTCAACCCAGTTTTGAAGCCCATGCTGGACTGAGCTGTATACTTCCTAAGCTCTAAAGGGGAGGGATGGCTCTAAAAACCTTAGAGTAAAGCCAGGCCCACCAGACCCAACACTCACACACACACACACACACACACACACACACACACACACACACACACACACACACACACACACACACACACATATACACACATACACACACACACACACACACACACACACACACACACACACACACACACACACACACACACACACACACACACACACACACATGCTGGTTCAATGAGGGCTTATTCATGTTTAGAATAATTGTTTATATAGTGTCCTGCAGAACTAAAGCTGGATCAGTCAGTACCCTGGGTGATGCTCCCAAACTCTGCAGTCACTACTCATACTTAAATATAATGCCACTTCCATTAATTTAATGTAATAAACACCTTGTTCTTTGCTATGCTCTACGAATGAAAAGCCTGATACTTTTAAGTAAAGAGCCTCTTTGATTTATACAGAAAACAATGTTAGAACACAGTAAAATACTATTGTATACATGCATGCTAGCTCTTTGTTATCTTCACAAACTATCATTTAAATGGTTACTAAAATGCATGATGAGATTGCTTGCACTTCCAGGTAGGGAGCAACTGGCACCTCTTCTAAGGTGCAGAATGCACCCCCTACCTGCTAGTGACCAAGGTAGCCACCCCCTTTACTGCAGCTCTGCTGTCCTGTGTACCTGGCCTAAACTTTGTTACATGATTTTTTTTTTTTTTTTTTTTTTTTTTTACTCTGGTCTCTTTATACACTAATGGTACCGTGACCACTTGTTTCTACCAAAACCTAATTTAATTTCCTTTTAGCCAAAACTATGACTGAGGCCACTCATTTAACAGGTTGAGCCAGATCTGTATTACTTAAGTTGGCCAGGGAACATACAAGCTGTTAGGATAGGCATTATTCTCTGAGTTTCTCTAGCAAATTATTTATTAATCCTCACTAATTCCCTCAGTAGTCTGATGTGTGTGCCATCAAACCAGGCACTACAATGCCACCTCAGTAATGCGTGTATATGCATGCTTCCACAAATACGCTATCACCAGCTACAGCATGTAGCACTGCTTGGCAGAACCCAACACATACTTTTATCCTGTAACACAGTACTTACCCATCTGGCTTCCTCTAGGTACCAACAGCACTGTCAATCAGGCCATTTCATTTCTCCTAGGATGGGCAATCCCTGCACTTCAGTCAGGGATTTTTTCCTCAATACTATGGAGACAGTTATGTTACTGTATGTTTACACATGCTTAAAGTTATTGTTTGGTAGCAAAGGATAATTACCACTGTACTGTACCGACCAGTCATGGTCATTTGGTACTGTCACTGCTGTACAGTCAACTACTACTTTCTGCAAGTGTTGTCTGCTTCCCACTTGTGTATAGAAATTTGGGCATTATGCATGTCTTGGTTCTCATGTATGAAGGGTGAGAATTATATAGAACGGAAAAATGTTAATTTGTGCATTTTATTTCTAGTATGTTTTCTAAACAAAATGAAATTCCAGACTGTCCTTCAATATGCATCTGTCAGCTTCCTTCCTGCCTAACATTAGCAAGTGCTGACAGGGTTAGAAAAATGTAAGATTTGTTCTGAAATAAGTTCTATCATGCAATTCAGAATTTGTGTCTAATATGGAATGTTATAAATAAGCAGTCAGGGGATCTTAACAAAATGAATGTTGTAGCGTTCATTTCTAATTGGTTATTGGCAGTTTTATAACTGTTAAAATAATGCTGCTTTTAATGAAAAAAGGTATGAAAGAGTATGATTTATGTAGCTCAAAGACAGTCTCCCATATATATTTCTTTCTGTGCAATAAAGGAAATTGTTATTGTCTGCTGAACTTTGTTTGTGCATTTTGGCTTTTCCCGGTTAGGGGTCGCCACAGCGGAACTCCGGTCCGCTAAAGATTGGTAGTTGATTTTTACACGCAGAGTTACCAGCCCTGATGCACAACCTTCAACAAAGGTACGCCCATTCACGCATGTCTCCACGCAGAAGACGCTCTAGCTGAGAATCGAACCGGACAGCGTCTTACTGTGAGGCGACAATGCTACCGCAGCACCACCACCGCAGAATTATTGTCTGCTGAACTAACTCACATAAAAATTATTTGGTACGTTAACAGTTTGGTGCTGTGCTACTCAGAGTTCCGAGCCTCTTGTGTGCTGCTGCATTGGAAATTGGCACTGGGCTCTAAGGAGAGACAGGTTTTCTGCCAGGCAAGTTTCTGGTGTGATGGTATGTAATTTTAAATCTCAGCAGAGTTTAAAGCATCTGCAGGTAAGCTTTACTAAAACTTTCTTCACCAGGTTTAATTGCATGTGAGTGGGTAAACTGTAGGAATCAAGGAAATTGGATGTCTGTGTAATCACACTCACATGCTTAAACTGTAATTGTGTACAAGTGGAGTATTAATAAATATATACAAGGACAGATTATCCTTGTCACAGGGACTGTGATGGCCTGGCAGGATTAGAAAATAACAATTCACAAGTAAAGAAAACAAATTCACGGAAATATACACTTTATTCTTTACTGAGCACTTTTGTCTGGATATATCAATAGACTTCTTTAGAATCAATTTAAAATTACAAGCCATTTATAAAACCCTCCATATAAGATCACTAAATAAATATGCATTGAGAATAAACCAATGTTCGCTAACAGCTCTTGCTCCATCCCCTAACAAAACCATGTTGAAATAGTGGTTCCAACGAAATGAATTCCAGCCAATCACAAATACAAAATAATAAATATTAATATATAAACCATCTCAAAATAGGTGTTCTTATTTTTATAAGACATAAAAAACAAAATTTTTGATTCTACTTAGACATGGTAAGAATGAAGTCATAACACATTGCTAATGGACAAGTGATCGTTGAAGCCAGGTGAAACACAGGCATTTAATTTAATTTGCCACACCAGTTCCTTATATTCTAAAAAATCAACCCATGTCCCCCCTCTCAGATCAAAACCAACCCATTCAATAATGAAAAAATAAAAGCTGTGCAGGGGAAACTTGTCAGTATGCTTAACAAAAAAAGAAGTTATGTACTCACCATAACGTTCGATGTTTGTAGTCCATCTCGCCCTTCATTCTTACACTTGGGTTTGGAGCTGAACCTCAGCTCTGACTTGGCAATTCTCTAGCTCAAAATCTTCTGGTTGGCTCGTGGCAAGGAGGTATCCCATAATGCACCGCTAACATATCCCAGATATTGTTTGCTGCAAGTAGTAAATATACAGAAACAAAGAACAAACCATTTAAGAAGGTCTCAACATAGAGATAAGGCAATAGTCACAATACCCCAGGTCCTCAAGGAGGGGGCAGGAGGGAGGGTTCTTAAGAATGAAGGGCGAGATGGACTACAAACATCGAATGTTATGGTGAGTACATAACTTCTTTATGTAATGTAGTCCTATCTTGCCTTCATTCTTACACTTGGGACAGCGTCCCTAGCACCTTTATCTTGGGTGGCTCATGGGAAAATGCTCCTGAGTACTGTGGAACCAAAGCAAGACCTGTTCCTGGAAGCCACGTCCAATTTGCAGTGAGTTATGAATGTATGAGGTGAAGCCCATGTTGCTGCTGCACAAATGTTATCTATTGGAATCTTTGTAGAAATAGATCTGGTAGAGTGAGCTTTCACCTGGAAGGGAAGATCTTTGCCAATGGATGTATAAATGAATGAAATGCAGCTGGAAATCCAGTGAGATAAGGTGGTTTTGGAAACTGGTAGGCCCTTCTTTGTATCCGAAAAGGAAATAAACAATTGGTCTGACCTTCTGAAATTTTTGGTTCTATTGAGATAAAATTGCAATTGTCTATGAAGGTCAGACTGGTGAAATTTGTACTCTGCCTTGTCAGAAAAATTAAGGAAGTCTTAGAAAAATGTGTATTTGAATACATGAGAATGCTAGTTTAAAAGCAAAGTAGTATGTAATGCATTTTATTCTATTAATCATATAGTAGTAAAATTAATTCATGTCTAAATGTGAAGTAGTTTTGAAACTGCAGTGTGGCTTGAAGCAAGGCTGATCTCTGACACTGGCAGAATGCTAGCTTAGCAAGTTTTAATGTTTATGCTTTTCACAAGTGATTATCTGCTGGGTCAGGAAATTAAATGTGTGAAATAATGAAATCTTCTGCTCTTTCCTGTTGGAATGATCTGGCCTTGTATATGTGTTACTTAGCACACAGCTGTGTGAGAAAGTGTAACAGAACAAAGACATGCATTAAAAGACTATAGCTGCTATTGTATTCGAACTGATATGAAACCTTGAATAAGTAACTTTACAGAAAGACATTATGACTGACCAGCTGGATAGCAAGGCCGTATTGTATCTAAAGGAAAAGTTTTTTTTAAATATACAGCATCAGCAAGACTTAATGAATGAAGAATTGTAAGCTAAAGATGCCCTGTGACATATCACGTCAGAAAGGTGGGCATAGCTAAATGTTAAACCTATATAAAATTGTGTGCTTCCTGTTTCATGTCAGACAAAATTCTGTACTTGTACGTTTTTTGCCTCCTGGTGTACACTAGTAAACTTTTGAATCTGAACCTCCTGTGTATTGAATTCTTAATTTTATTTAACAGTTTGGTCCTTTCGAGACGGAATTCCCTTGGTAAGCTGCAGATCAGAGCGTATCGGTGGTCGAATACTGTGCAGGAGAAGTTAACGAAATGGTTCTTCTTGAGTGAAAAGACCTCCGACTGAATTGTTGTGTGTAAAGAGGCTGGCCACTTTCTGATCTGTGGCCGAAAAGCGGAACTTGAACGATTTTCAATACCGGAGGCTCAGGTAGGAAGAATTTGCCTTTTTTCTGTTTTAGATCAGGGACTAGGTTACAGTATATTGTTGTCAAGATTTGTTTTGCAGATCAGGGACAAAAGGAAGTACTGTATATTTGGTCATAGATCAGGGTAACAGAATAAGGTAGACAGTTATTCTAGATAAACTGTAAACAGGAACTAAGAACTTGATATCACGTGATAAAAAAGGGTTACGTAACATTTTCTTTGACATGGGTAATCAGTGCACTAAAACCTCGCGAGATCCGCCCCTAACCGAAGACGCAAAATACATGCAATTACAACGTTCTGATAACGTTAGGTATTATACGAAATGGGTTAATAAATATGAATTTGATGGTAAACTTGATAAACCTTCACTAGTTAAACTCCTTAAACAGCTTAAATCTGATGCAGGAGGTCAGGCAAAAATGCAACGCCAACTAGGCATTCCTCAAGCACACAGGTGGATTGAGGAAGCAAATCCTAGAGAACAGAAGCTTAAAAATTCAAAAACATTATTTTTAGACAAAGAGGATAATAACTTGGTAATAGCGACAGCTCCTCCTCCTCCTCCCTTACCCCCTCCCTTACCCTTTTCAGGATATGAAGCGAGTGGACAGGCTGGTCCACCTCTGCGTTATCCTGAAGTTTCAGTAAGACCACAACCATTTGTTAGAGATCCTATTGAGACTAGGTCCCGAACACGTAAAACACATAGGGACACAGAATCATACCAAATAGAGAGAAATCTACAGGATGAGAGTGAGGAAGAAATATGCCCACTTATAGAAGTTCCAAATCCTCAGGCAGGACAGGAAGGGCAAGACCCAACACTCTTAGTATATAGACCATGGACACCGGAGGACATCCGAAAGGCTACTGAGGGAATCCCCCATCCGAAAGTTAATTTTACGAAATTTTTAGAAGATTTACAAGGCATGAGATTAAGTTACCACTTGAATGGGAAAGAAGTAGAAAAAGTAGTAAGACAAATTATAGGTCCAGATTGGCACATGATTTGTGGCACCTGGAATCCTCGTAATGCAGAGCTTAGACCACTCCCACATAGTGACGCAGAGTTAGACAACAGAGTGAAAGGTCTGACAGAACGAATCTCTGAGAAATGGAAACCTAGAGCAGACTGGACTTGCATTAATCAATGCATACAACAGGAAAATGAGACAATAGATGGATATTATGCTAGATTATTAGAATGTTTTAATAATCATAGTGGTATGTCGGTTCCTGAGAACCAAACGAATGATTCCCTGTATGAACAAAAATTAAAAAATGCATTTTTGAAGGGTTGCATTGCACCTATTAGTAGCTTCATTACGAAGCATATGATAGATCATCGAACAGGGAGGCTACAAGCCTTATTCGAATACGCTAGACATGCTGAGAGACATTTTAATAAGAAAAAGAAAAAGAAGGCACAAGTCTTCACTGCTGAAGACGGAGCTGAAGTATTTGTATTACAGTCAGGTAAAAAGGGCAAAAAGAATGCCCAGGGAAACAAACAGTCTGACAACCGATCAGAAGATTTTGAAGAGAGGAAAAAGAGATGTGAATGCTTCAAATGCGGGAAAAAAGGGCATCTAGCAAGGGATTGTAGGCAAAACAAAAAGGTAATTACAGAAGATAAAGGAGATGAGGACTGACTATATGATAGTGAGGATACGTCAAGTGAAAGTCAGAAATCATCAGGAAAAGTTAAGAAACAAAAAGCAAATGTAAATGTGATAGAAGGAGTAGAGGAAGTGCAAACAGATATGGAGGATGAAGAAAGTGAAATTTTGGACTTAGCATTATTGAGCTTAGAGCTCTACTTAGCGGATACGGAACAGGAAGTTACACTTCTGGTGGAGGGAAGGGAAGTCAAATTCCTATGTGACTCAGGAGCGTCACGGACTTTGATACACCCCTCCATGTTACCAGAACATTCCGAATCACCCGATTATATACTAGTAAAAGCTGCAAATGGACAGCTATACAGGCAACCACTTTCCCATGATATAGCAATAACTGACCCTGTTTCAGGTATGACCCAGAGAAGTAAAATAGTTGTTTCTGCAAAGTGTCCAGTAAACCTATTGGGCAGGGACCTTATGCAGATATTTGGCATAGCAGTAGTTCCAACTGTACAAGGTATGGAAGCACAGAGACAAATGGATACCTTTGTAGTGCGAACGGAGGGTGAAACTTTTTACTGGTACAGCCAGGACCTAGTCACGACTGGTCCAGGGGCAGTAACCAAAGAACTGATGAATGTAGCCATCAGTAAAGCCCCCTCCCTTGACACTGATCGACAGCATTTGTTACACTGTACTCTGTACTACTGTACTACACCAGTACCTGATAGAGAATATGAGCAAGAATTGTTTAAAAATCGTGCAACTAGATTGGTTTTGCGTACTTTGTACTGGGATACTGAAGGGAACAGTGTAGTTAGCTGTTCGTTACCTCAAGAATTCCTTGCATTGTATAGATCAAATTGGTTACCACATGTCAGCTTGACAAAGAACAAAAGTGTCAAATGGGCAGATTTAGGAGAAAAAGTAACAAGATGGGAGAAACAGACTGATTTAGAATTATCAGAACAAGGGATACAAAAACAAAAACTGAATTGGTTGACACAGACACATCCAGCTGTACACTTGCAATCTAGCGAGGACAGCTGATTAGCATTCTTGTTAGAAGAAGAAGAAAAGACCTTATGTGAAATTCCAACAACTCTCTGGTCAACAGGCAAGTCAGATGTAGGACTTATTCGAACAGCAGGACCAGTTACAATTACCCCAAAGTCAGCTTTTAGACCACAGAAAAGACAATACCCTTTGAGAAAGGATGCAGAAATAGGAATTAAGCCTATAATAGCAGCATTACTCAAAGAAGGAGTACTGGTAGAATCTCCTGATTCACCATGTAATACACCCTTATTTCCTGTTAAAAAGGCAAACAGGGAATGGCGGATGGTACAAGATTTACAAGCTGTAAACAATGCAGTAATACCTAGAGCACCCACGGTGCCAGACCCACATACGTTGTTAAATGATTTAGAACCGCAACAGAAGTATTTCTCTGTGGTAGATATTAGCAATGCTTTCTTTTCAATACCTATACATCCTGATAGTCAATATTGGTTTGCATTTACATTTCAGGGTAAAAGGTATACATATACTCGACTACCACAGGGATATTGTGAGAGCCCAACAATTTTTGCACAAGAAATGGCTAGCAACCTGGCAGGATTTACCCCACTGGGAGGTAGTCAAATTCTGCTTTATGTAGATGACATCTTGCTAGCAGCCCCCACCCAGCAACAGCGCAGGGAGGATACTGTAGCGTTATTGAAATTTTTAGCAACACAAGGACACAAAGTAAACAAAAGTAAGTTACAACTTTGGAGAAAACAAGTTAGATACCTAGGATATGTAATATCCAATGAAGGTAGAATACCAGATGAGGAAAGAAAAACAGCGATTTTGCAAGCACCCAAACCAACAACCAAGAAAGAAATTATGTCTTTCTTAGGTACAACTAATTTTTGTCGGAGCTGGATACCAAATTATGCTTTGGAATCTGCTCCACTGACTGATTTGATATATAAGACACCAATGGCAGCACAAGATATTTTACAATGGACAACTGAAGCAGAAACGGCTTTCTGCAGGTTGAAGCAGTTGATAGCTTCTTCATTAGTCTTAGGACTTCCAAATTATCACAAAACGGTTCTTTCAGACCGTAGATTGTAAGCAAGGATATATGACAACAGTATTGACACAACAACATGGGGACAAGCAACGCCCCATAGCCTACTATTCATCACAGTTAGACCCAGTGGCGCGATCTTTGCCTCACTGTGTACAAGCAGTAGTTGCAACCGCAATGGCAGTACAGGCTTCGGCCTCAGTGGTGTTATTCTACCCTCTCACATTGAGAGTGCCTCATGCAGTTGCAATAATTTTACTGCAAGAGAAAGTGGCATACCTTTCTCCTGCTAGACATCTTTCATGTATGACTATACTGCTGAGCCAACCTCATATGACAATTGAACGATGTACGACATTGAATCCATCAACACTACTTCCAACTCCTGCAGAGGGCACACCACACAGCTATCTGCAGGAAATTGAACAGCTAGCCTTACCTAGACAGGATTTCACAGATATGCCTTTGGATAATGCCGAGGTGACATATTACGTGGACGGCTCATGCAGAAGGGGTCCTACAGGGAAGAATCTGGTAGGGTATGCAGTAGTTACAGACACTGAAATTTTAGAAGCTCAATCCTTACCACACAACTTATCTGCACAAGCAGCAGAATTGATAGCTTTGACAAGGGCATGTACTTTAGCAAAAAACAAAAGTGTGAATATATATACTGATAGTCAGTATGCTTTTTCTACAGTACATGTATTTGCACAACAATGGAAAAATAGAGGAATGATAACATCCAGTGGAAAACCTATTAATCATGCGCAATTTATTTTGGAGTTATTAGAATCTATTCAGTTACCTACCAAAGTGGCTATTTGTAAATGTGTAGCTCATACAAAACAGCAGGATAAGATTTCGAAAGGCAATGCACAAGCTGATGCAGCTGCAAAGCAAGCAGCCTCAGACTCAGAAACTTTACTTTTAAATGAGGAATTACAACCCTCTGAGGTTTTAGACTTAGACATGTTAAAAACAATGCAGACACTTACTACAAAAGCAGAAAAAACAAAAATGGGTAAAACAAGGTGCAATTCTTGAGAATGGACTGTACATTTCCAAAGAAAGAAAACCGATATTGCTGTCTAATTTTAGATATGCAGCTTTGCTGAGCCATGGGCAGTGCCATGTCTCAACAGGGGGGATGGTACAGTTAGTAAATCGAATATTCCAAACATACGGATACACAAACTACACAAAAAAATTTTGTGCAGCTTGTCATACTTGTAACAAGCATCATGCGCAAGGAGCATTTAAAACCATGCAAGGAAGTTTTCCTATACCACCATACCCGTTCCATACTATTTGTATGGATTTCATGGAATTGAATAAATGTGAAGGGAAGAAGTTTTGTTTAGTTATTGTAGACATGTTTTCTAAATGGGTAGAAGCTTTTCCAACCAAAAACCCGGATGCAGCAACAGTGGCGAAAGCCCTGATAAAAGAAGTAATCCCTAGACTTGGCATTCCAGAGAGGATTTATAGTGACAATGGCACGCATTTTGTGAATCAGACGATTTACCAGCTTGGGAGATTTTTTGGTATCTCCTTAAAGAACCATTGTGCTTACCACTCACAGTCAGCAGGACTGGTGGAAAGGTACAATGGTACCTTAAAAAACAAGCTAAGGAAGCTAGTAGAAGAGACCCAAAAGAATTGGATATACTGTCTGCCTTTAGCACTGCTGAGTATGAGAACAGTTCCAAATGTAAAGGGTTTGACTCCCTTTGAAATGATTTTTGGGAGAGCATATTATGTGCCTCAGTGGAAAGCTCTCATGCCTGCAGAGCAGGAGGCTGACAGTTCATTAGCTAGTTATATGAGGAAACTGTTAACAAATAAATCTGTTTTGCAGTTTAACTCTTTTTCAGATAAGGAACAGACCAGACCGGTGGAAGCAGTCTTGGCTCCTGAGACATACGTCTGGCTGAAAGTGACGAAAAGGAAGAATTGGGCGAGTCCAAAGTGGGAGGGACCGTACCAGGTTCTGTTGGCAATGCCTACTGTAGTTAGAGTGGCCGAGAGGATGTCCTGGGTTCATTTGACGCATTGTAAATTTCAACTTGATAAAAACTTTGTGACTGATACACAACCAGACCGAGATGGCCAAAAACAAAGCGAATAGAAGTTTAGATCAACCCCAGAGATGTTGCATAATCATTTTGTTGTGTGTACATTTATTAACTGTAATTGTGACAATTTTTCTCTTGTTGTGGTTTATCCTACACACAACCACACAAGTGAAAGTGGGAAGGCGTGATGAAACGTCTATAGACTGGCATCCAAATTTTAACACATACCTGGCCATGAAATGTGTGTATGCAGAGACTATGAACATTTCAAATTGCTGGGTTTGTACAGCTATACCAACAGCATATGGAGGACTGGTAATGTCCGCTGTCCCCTTGGGGATAAATGAGACTTGGGAGAATTTACTTTTCGACACAGGAACTGTGAGATCACAGGACAAAATAGCTTTATTTTTACCTGTCACACAAAAAGGAGTTGTATGTTTCTATAAAAATGACACTCTCCAGGTGGGCTGGAGCAATTGCAATATAACCATATCTTACTGATGTTATATTAAGAATGGTAATGGCAATACTTTTTGCAATACTAATTATGACTCGTATTTAAACTCATTGAAAACAACTATGAGTGACATTCAAAAAAATCCAGTTTTGTTTAAACAATTGTCAGTTATAGATCAGAAAATGTTTCATGCAGGGCTGATGCGTATTAGTACTAAAGTAGAAAACTGTTATTTTATTTGTGGGAAAAAGGCATATAAATGGTTACCTGAGAATTGGTCCGGTAGTTGTTTTTTGGGTTACTTGGTTCCGGCAATAAGACATACTGCAGAATTACCTTTGGGTGAGATACAAAACGTAAGGGAAACAGCTCAAAAATCCGAAGGTCCAGTTAAGAAACCTGTGAATCCAGTTGGGAAGATCGAAGCTGGTTGGAAAGACCATAATTCAGTAAAAGACAAAAGCGAATTGACTCATATGGACTTGAGTGACAGTGTTATATCCTGGGCAGGAATACTCCCAGCCTATGGAGCAGTCAAATCGATCTGGGAGCTGAGGAAGTTGTCGAAACTTCTCGAAGTAATGATTAATGCAACTTTTTCTGCCCTAGAATTGGTGACTGATGAACTGAATGCAATGAGAACTGTTGTGCTACAAAATCGGATGGCTCTTGACTTCACCCTAGCGGCGAGAGGTGGTATGTGCGTGCTTATCAAAGAAGAATGCTGTGCTTTTATTCCTGACAATCGTCATGAGATAAATAACCACCTAGAGGTAATTCAGCAAGTATCAGCCATGACTGAACCAGGCCCAAACCCACTGACGGACTTTTTCCAGAATCTATTTGGGGGGTGGGGTTCCATCCTAATGAATATTCTGATTGCCATTTGTGTGGGTATGCTCCTAATAGGAGCATGTGTATGCTGTGGAATTCCCTGCATGAAAAGATTAATCAAAGATTTTGTTGATGTATCTGTTACTGAAACTTTCTACCAAGATATCGAAATTGAAAGATTGATCTCAGATGATGCTTTCTCTGAAGTATAGATTGAATGACTCACCTAGCCGAAAATCCTGAGTGGAAAAGGCTAGGAGACGAAATGACACTATGCATACTTCGAAATAGAATAAAAAGTATTAATAGGGGGGAAAATGTTAGAAAAATGTGTATTTGAATACATGAGACATGCTAGTTTAAAAGCAAAGTAGTATGTAATGCATTTTATTCTATTAATCATATAGTAGTAAAATTAATTCATGTCTAAATGTGAAGTAGTTTTGAAACTGCAGTGTGGCTTGAAGCAAGGCTGATCTCTGACCCTGGCAGAATGCTAGCTTAGCAAGTTTTAATGTTTATGCTTTTCACAAGTGATTATCTGCTGGGTCAGGAAATTAAATGTGTGAAATAATGAAATCTTCTGCTCTTTCCTGTTGGAATGATCTGGCCTTGTATATGTGTTACTTAGATAGCACGCAGCTGTGTGAGAAAGTGTAACAGAACAAAGACATGCATTAAAAGACTGAAGCTGCTATTGTATTCGAACTGATATGAAACCTTGAATAAGTAACTTTACAGAAAGACATTATGACTGACCAGCTGGATAGCAAGGCCGTATCTAAAGGAAAAGTTTTTTTTAAATATACAGCATCAGCAAGACTTAATGAATGAAGAATTGTAAGCTAAAGTGATGTAGATGCCCTGTGACATATCACGTCAGAAAGGTGGGCATAGCTAAATGTTAAACCTATATAAAATTGTGTGCTTCCTGTTTCATGTCAGACAAAATTCTGTACTTGTACTTTTTTGCCTCCTGGTGTACACTAGTAAACTTTTGAATCTGAACCTCCTGTGTATTGAATTCTTAATTTTATTTAACAGGAAGAAAACAGGTAATTCAACAGATTGATTAATATTGGCCTGAGAAGAGACCTTAAGAACAAATGAAGGGGTGGTCCGTAAGGAAACCTTATCTCTGTGAAGCACCAAATAAGGGGACTTAATAGATAGGGCTGGCAGTTCTGAGACCCTCCTTGCAGATGTAATGGCCACTAAAAATATGGTTTTGCATGATATCAACTTGAGGTCACACACTGCTGAAGGTTCAAAAGGACTCAAAGTAAGTTTTTGAAGTACAAAATTCAAATCCCAAGGTGCCGCAGGATCCATGACTGGAGGTCATAATTATGTGGTTCCTTTAAGGAAAGCTCTACACAATCAATTCACCATAAGATTAGGATCATTAGCCAAATGAAAGGTAGAAATAGCTGCCAATTGAACTTTAATAGTGGCAGCGGCTGAGCCTTGATGGAACAACTGTGTAAGGAACTCCAAAATGGAAGAGATTGGAGCTGTATAGGGATTGAGGTTTCACTCACAGGCCCAAAAGGAAAACCTTTTCCACATACTGACGTAAATCTTTCTAGTCAAAGGTTTGTGAGAAGATGTCAAAATATGTACATCAGGGAAAAAGTCATGAAGCCTGACTAGAGATGGAATTGGAGCAGCCAAGCTGTCAAATTGAGGGTGTGGAGAGAGGGATGGAACACCCCTGTCATGTGTGTCAGTAAATCTGGCACTGGGTCCAAGGATTGTCCATTAGATGAGGTCTGAGGAAGGGAAACTAAATCTGATGAGGCCAGTAAGGAACAATGAGGATCATTTTGCTTTCCAAGGATTTTGCTTTCTGAATTATCTTCAATATCAGGGGAAATGGTGGGAAGACATAGAGAAGTCCCAAGGGCCAATCATGAATGAGTGCATCTCTGGGTGCCTCCCCCTTCAGGGGGATCAGGGTGAAGTAGCTGCTGCATTTGGCATTCAGAGGGGTGACAAAAAGATCGCAGCAAGGCTGACCCCATCTGCAGAAAAATCTGTTCCACAATGTGTGTATTCAAAGGCCACTCATGAGGCATCAGAATAGCCCTGCTGAGCCTGTCGGCTATCATGTTGGTTTTCCCCAGAACGTGCATTGCGATCAAAAAACGTTGGGAAGACACTGCCCACTCCCACACTTGAATGGCCTCTCTGCAAAGGGGATAAGATTTGGTCCCTCCTTGTTTGTTTATGTACCATACCACCGACATATTGTTCGAGTGGATTGCAATTGTCCCTAGAGGGAGAAAGCTGTGAAGTGCTTGTAACTCCAGAAGCACTGCTCTCATCTCCAAGACGTTGATATGCAAATGAGCCTCATGTTCCTGCCACGTGCCTTGGACTGTTCTCCCTACATAATGCCCCCCACCCTATCTGAGAGGCATCCATGGTCACGGTGGCGACAGGGGGAGACTGAACAAATGGTCTGCCTGTGGTCAAATTACTTGACTGGGTCCACCAGCAAAGATCCTGTTTCCACGATTCTGTTATCAGAATGGGGTGAGAAAGAGGTAGTTACTGCAGTGACCATTGGGCAAAAAGTAACCACTGCAGAACCCTCATGTGCAGTCTAGCTAGAGGGACTAATGTTATTGTAGAGGCAATCATCCCTAACAATTTGAGCACCATCTTTGCTTTTGCCTTCTGCTGAGGAAGTAGACTCAAAATTTGTTGCCTAAGATTCTGAATTTTCTCTAAGAGGAGGTAAGCCTTCATTGTGATGGGATTTATTTCAGCGCCAATGAAATTCACATGCTGAGAGAGTGACAATGCAGGTTTTTGCCAGTTTATTGTAATCCCTAGCTGCAAGCAAGTCAAAATGGTGGTGTCCCTGGCCTGTTATAGTAGATGCCTGGTGGTGGCAGTCAGGAGCCAGTCATCCAGGTACGAAAACACTTGGAATCCAAGGTGTCTCAACTGAGCCGTTACCACTGCAATACATTTGGTGAACACCATGGGGGCTGTGGTGAGACCAAAGGGCAGGGCGCAAAACTGATAATGACTGGCCCCCAGTCGGAAGCGTAACAGACTCCTTGATGCTCAGTCCATTTTGATGTGGTAGTATGCATCTTGGAGATCTATGGAGCACATCCAAATATCTTTCCCTAACAACAGGAGTATCAACTGTAAAGTGACCATTCAGAACTTGGACTTCTGTACAGATTCATTCAATTTACTGAGATCCAAGATGGATCTCAAGTCCTCTGTTCTTTTTGGCACCAAAAAAAATCTGGAGTAAGTCCCTAATCCTACTTGGTCTGTGGGGATGGGTTGGATGACTCTCTTTACAAGCAACTTTTGGATTTCTAGAGTTGCTGAATCCTTGTGATTGGGTGGAACATCTGGGATTCATCTGATCCGAGGAGGGGGAAAGAGAAAGTAATATGGTATCCTCTGGTAATTATCCTTAGTACCCACTTGTCTTGAGTGATATTGCACCAGGCTTCTGAGTATAAGGATATACATCCCCCGACTGGCTCCAGAGACGCACAATCAGGCCTCCTTTCAGGAGCGCTGGTAGGGATGACCACGAAAGGAATCACGGTCTCCCTGGTTCTGCGGGCCTCCACTGCCTCTAGGGCAGAGTCTACCATTATTTCCTCCTCCTCTTCCTCTTGAGAAGGAATCACCCTGTGCATCCTGGAAAAACCTCTGCAACTTCTTGAACCACATTTTACCACCCTTCTGCCCTTTGGGATAGGGTCTAGAAGGAACGGAAATATTAACTCCCATGG
Source organism: Protopterus annectens (assembly GCF_019279795.1). Classification (NCBI taxonomy): domain Eukaryota; kingdom Metazoa; phylum Chordata; order Ceratodontiformes; family Protopteridae; genus Protopterus; species Protopterus annectens. Next base: position 774,445,293 of record NC_056741.1, on the reverse strand, counting down.
TAGACAGGGGTTTTTCCCTTCCTGTTCACACCTGGTGAGTGTGTCCTTTACCTTGGGTCCAAACAAAGAGGATCCATCAAAGAGGGCATTGGTAAATGTAAACATAAAGGCCTCAGCAAAGTTACACAAGCGCATCCAGGAGTGTATTCTAAGAGAAACTCCTGAACCCACTGCCCTACTCGCTCCATCCGCTGCACAAGATATCAGCCACATGGAGGAGTTTACGATAGAATTTAAGGTAGACATCTGTGTGTTAAACTTATCAGACACCACTTCAGATATGTTACCTTGTAGAGTATCTCCCAGTTCATTCAGGAGATCTCTCTGGAGCCTAGTGAAGTGAGGCAGGTAGTTCAGCGATCTGAGTGTAAAAGCCGCTGAAGAAAAGATACACTTCCCGTACCTAGCCATCTTTTGAGACTCCTTGTTTGGTGGACGGACACTGGAGGAAGTTTCAGCAAGTTCCTTTTTGGTGGCTGCTGCCACCACCATGGCATCTACTGGCATGCCTTTAGTGAGAAAATCTTTGTCCTGAGGTGCTGACAAAAATTTATTAGGTCTTCTAGGAACCGGTACCACATTATCGGGAGATTCCCACACTTTTTGACTCACTAGATCCAGTAGCTCATCAAAAGGTGGAGACACCCAAGAAGCGGAGGGTTGAGAGCCGAACGCCTTCAGGTACACTGACTCCTCATCAGAAGGGGAGGTGGTGGGCCAGCTGCCTCTTTGTTTCAGTATCTCAAGGATATCTGCGAAGGAGATATCATCAGAGGATGACGTGGGGGACCCTTCTGACTCCTTGAGGTCAGTGTCTGATGGAATGGACTCACTGGGGGAGTCAACATGCTTCCTCTTACAAGTTTTCTTCTGAGGGGGGCTCCTCAGAAGGATATTCTGGGGAGACCTTGGAAGACTGGGACCACTCATGGAGGTTACCTGAGGCTGCAAGTCTCTGCTGTGTTGGATGAGAGAAGGCGCTGAGACTGAAGTCTGTGCTTTAGGGGGAAAAGTGTCGGCACCCCTGGTTAGAACTGAAGACTTGGACAGAATACTCCTCATCACCTCGAAAGCCAACCCTTCCGGCTCCGAGAATGCCCCTTGCTCTGAAGGTGCAAAGGCAGTCCTCGGTGCAGAGGAAATAGGCTCCGAAGCAGATGTGGGGTCCGAACTCATGTGAATCGAAGCACCGAGAGGTAAGCTCAGAACTGAAGAAGTACAGGTCCAAGCATCCCCCTCGGGCCTGACCAGAAAGCTCAGGACCCTAGATCCCACAGACGACACCATAGGGGTCGGAGCAGATATCGGAACTGAGAGACCAACTGAGGTTGCTGGAAAAAGAAGTTATGTACTCACCATAACATTCCATCTGTGTAGGTAACTTCATTTGTCTGTAACCTGTGGGTATCGGATCCATCCTCGGATCTGAGCCGGCAGCTTTACCTAGCTAAAGATCTAAGCTCCTAGATCCTCCCCCTACCCATAATACCCTGCTACACATCCCCCATCCTCAGATCGAGTTTGCCTATAGGGACTCCACAAGACTCTCGAAAGAGGCCAGTAACCTACTGCCTAACAGAATGGACAATCCTCTCCTTGGTTAAGAAGCACAAAACTGTTTAGGGGGAATGGAGGGGGGGGTCGGTTGCAGACAAATGAAGTTACCCACTCAGATGGAACGTTATGGTGAGTACATAACTTACTAAAATAAATGAAGCACCTGGGTGACACACTATACTGTTTATACACTATAGTATTTATTGAACAAAATAAGAAATGAAAAGTAGTAAGCGCTTTCACAACCTCACGTTGCTTCATCAGACAAACTAGTATGAAGTAGTCCTACTTATATACATACATACATACATACATACAAATGAGTTCAATAAATCAATCAGTTTAAAAACTCAATTAAAATTTAAAGCAGAAGTCTGTATGCATTTTGTTCAATAAATACTATAGTGTATAAACAGTATAGTGTGTCACCCAGGTGCTTCATTTATTTTAGTACTTTTTTCTCTTTGCACCTTGGTTCACCTGCAGCCGTTTACTGTGTGTATATATATGAGTACATAACTTATTTATCTGAAGTGGTTAACTTCATTTGGTCTGCAACCTGTGGGACAGAGTCCCCAGCTACCTAGAAACCTTGGGCGGCCCTCAAGAAAGAATATTCCGGAGCACCGCAGAGCCAAAGGAAGCCCTATACCTGGAAATCATATCCAATTTATAATGGGAAATAAATGTATGAGAGGAGGACCAAGTAGCTGCTGAACATATGTCGTCTATAGGGACTCTAGACTAGAATGCTGCAGAGGTAGCTATGGATTGGGTTGAATGAGCATGGATTCCCAAAGGTACCGGTTTGTTCGAAGCTAAATAGGCTTGAATGATGCATTGTGAAATCCAGTTGGCTAATGTCACTTTGGTAATAGGCTTACACAAAGAAGACTTGGCAAAGGACACAAACAATTGGTCAGATTTATGGTTAGTCGCTGTCCTGTGCAAATAAAAATGCAGTTGTCTATGCACATCCAATTTGTGTAGTGTGTATTCCCCTTTGTTCTGGAAATTGGGAAAAAACACTGTCAGATTAATAGACTGATTAATATTCGACTCAGAGGCTACTTTAGGGAGGAAGGAAGGATTAGTCCTGAGAGAAACTCTGTCCTTATGAAATATTAGATAAGGGGGTTTCATACAGAGGGCTTGAAGCTCAGACACTCTCCTGGCCGAAGTAACTGCAACCAGGAAGGCTGTTTTCCAAGATAAAAATTTCAACTGAGCCGATGCAGCCAGTTCAAAAGGAGGGCTCATCAAAGCCTGTAGGACCAGTGTTAAGTCCCATGGTGGGACCACAGACTTAACTGGCGGTTTTAACAGAAAAATGCCTTTTAAAAAGGTTTTGCAAATCCTGGTGGAAGCCAGTGATCCTACATCATCCCCCACATGAAAATGAGAGATGGCTGCCAACTGTACTTTAACCGTAGATGCACTGGCTCCCTGATGAAAGATATGGGACAGAAATTCTAGAATCGTTGGGATAGGGACAGTAAAAGGGTCCAAGCCTCTGTCTTTGACCCAAATGGAAAAACGTTTCCATTTACTACTGTAGATTTTTCTGGTAGAAGGTTTGTGTGCTGCTACCAGAATGGCTTTCACTGGTGATGAGATACTGGGACTCCTTGCTATCAGTGGAACTGGATCAACCAAGCTGTGAGCTTGAGGTCGCCCAGGTTTGGGGGTTGCAATCCTGCAGGATGAGAAATTAGATCTGGAAAGGGATCTAAGATCCAAGGAGGAACTACACTGTGAGACCGCAGGTAAGGGAACCAGATCTGGTGAGGCCAGAAAGGGGCTATGAGGATTATCTTGCTCCCCAACCAATGAGCTTTCTGCAGGAACATCGTCATGAGCGGAAGTGGGGGATAAGCATAAAGGAGACCGGGGGGCCAAGCATGAACCAGAGCATCTCTGGGGCTCTCCCCTATTGGGGGAATTAGAGCAAAATACTCACTGCACTTCGTGTTTGACGGAGAAGCAAAAAGATTGCAGCAAGGTAGACCCCATTTGAGGAAGATCTGTTTCACTACTAATGTGTTTAGAGACCACTAGTACGGTGTGAGGATCAAGCGACTTAGCTTGTCCGCTAGGATGTTGGTACAGCCCGGAATGTGCGTTGCTACCAGAAAGCGGTTGGTGGAGATCGCCCATTCCCAAACTCTCATGGTCTCTCGGCAAAGGGGATAAGATCTGGTTCCTCCCTGTTTGTTGATGTACCAGACTACAGCCATGTTGTCTGACTGTATTGCAATAGTTCCCAGAGGAAGAAGGTCTTGTAGGGCTTGCAACACCAAAAGCACCGCCCTCATCTCCAGGACATTGATATGCAGAATGGTCTCTGAGGAAGCCCACGTGCCTTGGACGGTTCTGCCCATAGCATGCCCCCCCACCCGAGGAGAGAAGCGTCCATGGTCAACGTGGCTTGGGGCTGAGGCATGACGAATGGTCACCCCTCTCGCAGCTCCTGAGAGTGTAGCCACCAGAGAAGGGAGTCCTTGCAAACCCTGCTCAAGGGAATCAGGGTGACCACTGGACCTGAAGAGTCCATTGAAGGATTCTCATGCGCAGCCGTGCAAAGGGCGACAGATCGATGGCCGCCTCCATGGAGCCCAAAGCTCTCAGGACTAATTCCGCAGGTGGGGCTGGGGACTGGAGAATTGCCAAAACATGAAGAGACAAACTGCGCAACCTGTCTGTTGTTAGAAAGGCCTTGGAATCACTTGTATCTATCTTGGCCCCTATAAATTCCAGAACCTGCACAGGATGAAGGAATGATTTCTGAAGGTTTACCGTAATACCTAGATGCTGAGTAAGAGCCAGGGTATAATCCCTGGCCAAGTAGAAGAGCTGATGCCTGGTGGAGGTGGTGAGGAGCCAGTCGTCCAGGTACAGAAAGACCCGAATGCCCTGAAGTCTCAGGTGGGCTGCGACCACTGCCATGACCTTGGTGAACACCCTGGGGGCTGAGGTGAGGCTGAACGGAAGAGCCCTGAACTGAAAGTGACTGGCTCCCAGCCGAAAGCGGAGGAACCTCCTGGATTGTCTGTCCATCAGAATGTGGTAGTACACATCCTTGAGGTCTATGGAGCACATCCAGTCATTCTCCCGTAGGAAGGGGAGAATAGATTGCAGAGTGACCATCCGGAATTTCTCTTTGGGAATGCACAGGTTTAGAGATGAGAGGTCTAGTATAGGCCTCAGTTCCCCCGCCTTCTTTGGCACTAAAAAGAACCTGGAGTAATTTCCCAATCCGGACTGGCCTGGGAGGACGTGCTAGATGGCTCTTTTTTCTAATAGCTTCAAAATTTCCGAAGCTGCCGCCTCCCTTTGATCGGGTGGGACATCGGGGAGTCATTTCATAGGAGGGGGAAGACTCAGAAAAGGAATGAAATAACCTCTGGATATAATTCGGAGCACCCACCGGTCCATAGTAATAGACTCCCAAGTCTGGAGGTGCTCCGACAGATGCCCCCCGACTGCCTCCAGAGAGGGACAGCCGGGTAAACCCTCAGGGCTGTTGCGCGGGCCTCCCCGAGAAAGGTTCTCGGGACCCGAGATTCCTCGGCCCCCCTCTGCCTCTGGGCTGGCGTCCACCTTGTCCTCCTCTGCCTCTGAAGGATGAGGGATCCGAAGCGGGATGGGACTGCTGTGATTTCCAGAACCACATCTTCTTTTGTCCCCTCTGGTTCCTCGAGAAGGACCGTTGGGGATTAGAGAAGCAGATCCCGATGGCAGACAGCGTCTTCCCGTCCTTCTCGCTTTGGACCAGCGTGTCACAGACAGTCTTGCCAAAGAGCATAGAACTGTCAAAGGGCGCGTTAGCGAAGGATGCCTTGAAGGGCTCTGCAAAATCGCAAAGGCAGAGCCAGGCATGGTGCCGCAGAGTGATGCCTGCTCCGCTGGCTCTAGCCGCTCCCTCCGTGGCATGGGAGAGTAGCCACATAGATGTGTTAGTAATAGATTTCAGAGTGGCCATGCAAGTCGAGAAGGTACGTTTGTCCTCGGCCATCATGGACTCTGGGGGAGCTTCAGCGTATTCCTTAATCAAGTCTCGCTGGAGTCTGATAACGTGTGCCATATAGTTCAGCGCCCTCACAGAGAAGGTAGCTGAAGCAAACATCCACTTTCCAATGCAGTCCAAGGTCCAAGATTCCTTATCTGGAGGGTGGACCAAGGAACTCTCCTGTGCTAATTCCTTCTTGGTGGAAGCCGCCACCACCATGGCATCCACTGGAGAACCTTTAGACCAAGCCAGCCTATCAGAAGGAGGGCTAAGTATCTTGTCTGGCCTTCTGGGAATTGGCTCCATGGTGTCCGGCTCCTTCCAAGCCCTGGTGGTAATTAAGTCCACCAGGGGGTCAGCCGGGGGGGACACCCAAGAAGTAGATGGGCCTGCATCGAATGCATCCAGAAACACAGACTCATCTGAGGAAGGTTTTTGGGCAGACCACCCTCCTCTGATTTGCAGCATTTCCATGATGTCTCCAAAGTAGACATTCTCAGGGGGTGACCTTGGGGAACCTTCCCCTTCCTCCAAATCTGTGTCCTCTGTGAGGGACTCAGGGGAGTCCATGTGCCTCCTTTTGCACTTCCGTTTGTGAGGAACCTCCTCGGTGGGGCTATCCGAGGAGGGCTCACCCACGGGGTCTTGTTCCTCTAAGGGAACCAACTGGAGCACCAATGCAGGCTGTCCCTGTGGCCGGATGACGGAGGACAGGCCCAAATGTGCAGGGGTGATGGATGGATCCACAGCCTGGACCGGGGATCTGAAAGTCCTCAACAGCACCATCTCCACTACATCAAACGCAGAGGGTGAACCGCTCTCCCCTAGCTCCGAGAGCAGCCCCTTCGGTGCCAATGCAGGAATCGTCATCGGAGCCGAAGTGGTCAGACCCGAGAGGGAAGTGTGCTCCGACCTAAATGGCGCTGAAGACACAGTTCCCCCCATGGATCCGACACTCGGCTCTCGGCCCCGAGAGCTAGGATCCGACACACTCAAGGGCATAGTCAGCGTCGAAGTAACCAAGACTGTCGGCGCTGACAGATCCCCGGGTCTGAAACAGCACGGATCTGAAGACTCCGAAACGCGATACCGGGTTGGAGAAGGAGCGATCGGGGTAAAGAAAGGAGCCGAGCTCCCCCCGGATGGGGGGAGCTTGGAGCACCCCCATCTACATTTGAGCCTGCAAGAAACGACGCATCATCCGGTCCAATTCAGCATCGGTCAAGCTTCTGGTGGATCTGGAGGAGGTCGCCGAGGCGGGCCTGGAGGGCCGCCTCGAGGACCTCGAGGGAGACTGGTACTCCTCTTCTGGCTCTGGGGAAAAGCAAGGAGAACAGAGCCGAGAATGAGGAGAACCAGAGACCCTCTTAGCGGGACTAACTACCTTAGCTGGCGGGGCCGAGGGATGAGACTCAGCCCGCCTTTTATGCCTATGCCGGTCCTTATCTGTCCTCTTCTCTTTAGAAGAAGAAGAAGGGTCCCCCTCACCCTGAGAAACAGAGGGAGTTTGAGTCCCCAACAAGAGAGGGGGATCGGAAGGCACGGAAGCCGCAACCGCGACCGGCACCTTAGAGGGAGAGGAGGAAGAAGAATCCGGGGGCAACAATCCCGCCAGGATTAGCTTGCTCCTCCTATCCCTGATAGCCCGGGGGTTGAAAGCTGCACAGACCTGACAGCTGGTGGATAAATGGGCCACCCCCAGGCAAATAATGCACTGAGTGTGGCCATGGGCTGGGGACAGCTTATGACCACACTCAGTGCATTTAGAAAAAATGGCTTTAGGCCCTTCAGCCATCACACTACACACTCACACACTAGGGGGAGGGTTGAAAAACAAATATGAAGAAAAATTACCTCAAAATTATTAAACTAAGTATACTAGCCGGTAAAGGGGGATAAACCATACACACACAACACAGAAATTCCTGAAGAAAAATGATTTTGAAAGTTTTATAAAACTAGAAAACTCTCACCCACGCCAAGAGCTCGTCTCTAGAAGCTGCTATAAGCTGCGGCAAACTAGATCTGGGGATGGGGTATGTGTAGCAGGGGATTATGGGTAGGGGAGGAGCTAGGAGCTTGGATCTTTAGCTAGGTAAAGCTGCCGGCTTGGATCCGAGGACGGATCCAATACCCACAGGCTGCAGACCAAATGAAGTTAACCACTTCAGAGCTGACCTTTCTATAGCAAGTGGCACTGACATCTCTGGCTCCGATGTGCCGGAGTGGCTCAGAGGAGGAACATCGACAGGGTGTATGGTCACATTAGGCTCTGGAGCCGACTGGGACAGAGCCAAAAGTAGATTTGCCAGCTCCAAAATCTTGAGGAGTCTGCGCACCACTCTCTCAATGTCTTCATCAGAAAGGCTCCTAGAGGACCTGGAGGATAAAGTGGGGGACCTAGATCGCTGAAAAATAGGCAATCTGAGTGTCGGAGAGACCAGACGGAGTTCAGCTGACCAGCTCCGAGACACAGACTCAGTTGTTGGCTCTGAAACTCCTGTAACCGAAACTGATTGTTCCAGATCAGAAACCTCTGTTGGTACTGAAACCAGTGGAGCAGAAGAGGAAGTAGTCAATTTGGCAATCTTGTCTGGTGGCTCCGACGACACTGATTGAGTGGGAGACTGCCTTTTAGTGGATTTGACTTTGTCTTTTTTGGAAGATGGTGACTTAGAACTGGAGGAAGAAGAAGCCAACTCATCCTCAAAAGAATGCTTTAACAGGCCGTTCAAAATGAGTTTGTTCTTTTTCTCTTGAAGAACTCGAGGGCTAAAGGTATGACAAAATGAGCAAGACTGTTGAAGGTGAATAGCACCTAAGCAGTAGACACAAATATTATGCCCATCTGTCAAAGACATTTTCTGGGCACACTTAGCACATTTTTTAAAGCCAGAAGGCTTGTGGTCCTTAGCATCTTTAGACATATCTGTACAATAATAAACACTAATGCCAGGAAACAAAAGTAAAGACCAAACAGGGACTACCTCTAAATAAACTGTTAGAATTGTGGAAACTACAAAGCCAGACAGAGGACTAGGTCCTCTAACATAAACAGGCCTAGCCCTAAGAGAAGAAGGAAATAACAGACAGAGGACTAAGTCCTCTAACTTAAATGGGCCTAGCCCTGGAAGAAGACATGAGCAACAGAACCTAGGACTAGGTCCTCTAACCTAAACAGGCTGGCCCTTGGTAAAAAAGAGAAAGAGAAACAACAATTAAGCAATCTGAATAGCAAAGGAGAGACAAGAGCGATGCAGGGATACACGCAAAAGGCCAACGGTAGAACGGCCAATCAACAACAGCAAAAACAGCACAAATAGAGCAAACAATGCCACAAAAATGCCTAAAACAGACACTGGTTATAAACGATCACTAAATCAGTTGAATACAGTAGTTTAAGAGGCAATAAATTGAAAAATGAGTAGAAAAAATTTAGCCACAGCCAAGAAGAAGCACATCTGAGCTCAGCGAGTGGCAAATGAGTTCTGGGATACATTAGCTGTGCATTATGGGATACCTCCTTGTCACAAGTCAACCAGAAGATTTTGAGCTAGAGAATTGCCGAGTCAGAGCCAAGGTTCAGCTCCGAACCCAAGTGTAAGAATGAAGGTGAGATAGAACTACAGAACACACGTTATTTCCATTCTTGTTTCTTAAATCTAAATTGTGCTCATATATCCTCTCCTTAAATTTTCCTTGCCTCTTCCCAACATAAAAGGCATCACAGAGGTTACATAGGGCCACATAGATTACCCCTCTTAAGTTACAGTTAAAGTACCCATTAGGTTTGATTGTTCATCTGTTAACCATAACACTTTCTATGTTAAGAATAAACTTAACATTGCTTACAGCACCCACATTTGTACGTACCTATTTTTTTTCAAATAATGCGAGCTACTAACACTTCTGTCATTATATTTTTAAAGGTTTTTTCCCCTCCTAAAAACTAAGTGTGGCTCGATACCTTTTACATCAGTAACCCCCTCAAAACAGGCGAAAATATGCCAATTCTTTTTAAGTATATCAAATATAGATTTATAATTAACACTAAACCTAGTTACAAAAGAATGTAAATAATTCTTTGTAGAAGGGGTACAAGAAATATTAACCTCAGCTTCAGAGTTGTCTACTCATAGAAGGGACGTATAGATCCCTTGCTTGATTTTTAATATAACATCACCCTTAATCTTTTCTACTATCCCTTTAGGATATTCTCTTGAATAAAACATGTTCTCTAGGGTATCACATTGTTTCCATAACTCATTATCATCTGAAACCATTCTTGCAAACCTTACAAATTGTCCTTTAACTATTTGTCTTTTCTGGTGTTCCAGATAAAAACTAGTGCAATGGAGTAAACTATTCGAATAAGTAGGCTTCCTGTAGATGTAACTCACAAGTTGCCTTTTCACACAATCTTACATAGGGCTACATAGATTACCCCTCTGAAGTTACAGTTAAAGCACCCATTAGGTTTGATTGTTCATTTGTTAACCATAACACTTTCTATGTTAAGAATAAACTTAACATTGCTTACATCACCCACATTTGTACGTACCTATTTTTTTCAAATAATGCGAGCTACTAACACTTCTGTCATTATATTTTTAAAGGTTTTTTTCCCCCTCCTAAAAAGTAAGCGTGGCTTGATTCTTATTACATCAGTAACCCCCTCAAAACAGGCGAAAATATGCCAATTGTTTTTTAAGTATATCAAATATAGATTTATAATTAGCATTAAACCTAGTTACAAAAGAATGTAAATAATTCTTTGTAGAAGGGGTACAAGAAATATTAACCTCAGCTTCAGAGTTGTCTACTCATAGAAGGGACGTATAGATCCCTTGCTTGATTTTTACTAACATCACCCTTAATCTTTTCTACTATCCCTTTAGGATATTCTCTTGAATAAAACATGTTCTCCAGGGTATCACATTGTTTCCATAACGGATTATCATCTGAAACCATTCTTGCAAACCTTACAAATTGTCCTTTAACTATTTGTCTTTTCTGGTGTTCCAGATAAAAACTAGTGCAATGGAGTAAACTATTCGAATAAGTAGGCTTTCTGTAGATGTAACTCACAAGTTGCCTTTTCACACAATCTTTAACTATCTGTACATTTAAATAGTTGATTTTTGAGTGAATATAGTTATAGATGAATTTAAGTAAAGATGTTGTGTTATTAAGGTATGCATAAAATCCCCTATTTCAGTAATACTTTTATTCCATAAAATAAAGATGTCATCCAAATATTGGACTCCAAGGCTCAGTACAAAAAGAAAAAATGTATTTCTTCTCCCACTGCAACATTATAATGTTGGCAAAAATGGGGGCACAGGCAGCCTCATTGCTACTCCTTGCCTTTGCAAAAAATATTGCCCTTCAAAATAAACATAGCTGTTACTTAAAATGGTCTCCATAAAGTCACATAACATATTCATCTCTTCATTCTTAAAGTGTTTCAAATCGAGCAAAAATTCATGAAACCATTCCATACCAAGATCACGTGGTATCACATTAAACAAATTCACATATACAGTCAAGAAAATGGCATCTTCACTAAAAATCACACCATTAAGTTTACTCAAAAAATACCAAGAATCAACATGTAGGTACTTAAAAGAATTCATAAACTTCTTAAGGGTGATGTCCACAAACTTAGCAAGAGGATGTGTTTTGGATTTGCCAGCATTAACTATAGGCCTTAAAGGAAGGGTTGTTTAAGTCCTTGTGTATTTTTGGTATGCCAAAGATTAAAGGCATTGAAGTATGGTAGACACAGCTATAATTATTTGGTAAAATGGTCTGAGCTTACTAAAAATGATAGCTATTTACATTTTCCAGAAAAGGATAATTTTGTTAAGAAAATTTTAGAAACTATATAAAAAATGGAAACAAAAGGGTAACAATGTACAGGCCTCTTGTTGGTCAGCTCTTAATAACTGGCAAGAAGAATCTTAAAAATAAGGGAAATGAATCTGCAGTTAAACACTAGGTTAAAGTCACACACAGCAAGCAACTAATAGAACAGTTAACACTTTACCAAAATGTGCAAAAAAAATTCCATTTTGTAACATCTAAAGGGAAACAAGGTAACTACCTCCACTGGGGAAGAAAAAAAAAACAAATCTATTTTAAGAAATTTAAAGTACAATGCTAGCAAGACAATACAGCAGGTAAAAGGGTCTTAATTTAACACCAGAATGACCATGGGGATTGGGATTGTATCTCTTGAAAAGAGCTAGGGAAAAAGAAAATCAGATGTCATATCTATTTTCATCTGAAAGGTATCCACTGCCTTCTTATAAAAGACTGTGTAAATGGTGGTCAGCATTTGAGTGTCACTCCTACTGTAGATTTTCCTAGCACCTTTCAGTTAGAAAATGTAAACTATCAGGTACTTCACGCATATTACATTCCACAATAATCTCACAAGCAGCTGGGAAGTAGTAGACAAGATAAAAACTCAAATAACTATTCATATGACTTGCACATAAAAATCAAATTATACAAAACACAGAAACAATTCCAAAAGAACATTAACAATATACAAATATCTGTGCAAACTAATTAAAACAGTACTTTGTGTTTTAACTGAGGGTGGAAAAAATCATTTGAGAAACCACTATCCCTTCTTGCATCATAAAAACTCAGTTATTCAAAACACTAACCCTTTACTGTGAACACAAGATAGCATAATTTAGCCTTATTGTATGGTATGCCCACTCAAATTCAGCAGCTCTCTCCCTCTGAAATTCTTCAACCACCACTGCCTGACAGCAATTTCTGATAAGACAGTTACAAACAGAAATCACAATTTCCTTTGCTGCCTGCAGATCAACAATGTTCTTTTAAGTCAAAGTACAAGATGTAAGCATTCCTTTTTGCATAGACACAAAAGGTACATGGTAGCATCATCTGATACAATAAACTCCCTGCTTTCTATATATTCTATACAGAGAGGAATTCCACTAAATTAGCAAAAAATTAAAACATACTTGTGACTATTCATATGAAGCCTCTGCAAGGTAAACATGCTTTCATTACAGATACTTTTGCATCACTTACCTAGCTGGCAGAGATTTAATGTATAAATTGAACTGTAGATTTCAAACAAAAAAAACTATCCCCTGATTTGTACTCTCCCAGTCCCAGTATGAAGAAAGACAGTTTTTAATATCCTAGGAATTGAACAGCCACTTGACAACTTCAACAGTGACTCATTCATTCATTCCATCACACAGCACTTGCAGACTTGCCATGACAGTGAAGTAAGTTATATTAAATATGCAAAATCTGTAGAAGTAAATTTAAAACCTTGAGTTACTACCAAAGGTAGATTATTCAATATCTTCTCTCGGCAGAAGCAGAGAAGAAAAATATACATGTAATCTTAGTACCATTCTATCAAAGAATCTTAGTGCAAATTAAAAATCTGTATAATACACTCATACTACCTGTTATGAAACCAAAAAAAAAAGTTTAATTCTTTATAGCTATAAATTTAGTAGCTATTCGTATTTAATCCAACTACAACTATTTCTGTTTTTGCCTTTTCTCTATTCCAATTCATCCTAACAGTCAGAAAATGTTTGCTTTTACCTACAAAAGGGCAAAAATAAATCGCAGTTGGGAAACCCATAGGATCAATATCTAAGACATCTCATTTTTGCAAAAGCACTTTACATTCTTCCTTCTCAGTTTTCGGCTGCCTGCAATTTAGCCTGCATCAAGTACTCCATGCTTTCTTTAGATTAGCAGATTATTGTAAACATTAAATTTCTAATTTTGCAGAAGTATTTTTTTTTCTTTCAAAGAGAGGAATTCCCGAACTACTACATTGGTAAGAATTACATGAGAACGCATTTATTCATTTGAAAACCCTCCTCCTTCTGCACTTGGCTTACCCAGTTATTCAAAGGAATTCTTCTTGTTCAGTTGCAAGTATAACAACTTATTAATGCAGTGCAAAAATAATGATTTTAGATCTGTAGCATATTTTAGCACTAGCTTAAGTCCTGTAGCAAGGTCTCTACCACACTGCTGTAGGGCAATGGCAGCAACTTCCAGAATAGTAGATAGCATTTTCATTTACAATTGGACCCAAATCTTTGTGTCAGTTCCACATTCTGTAGATGCCTTATAATTATAAACAGACTCAGTAGTTGTTAGCATTTTGACTTTCTAATATAAACTTTAACTATTAAATTATCTTTCCCTGACAATTATTTGGTGTTCACTTTTAAATCATGCATCTTTAATTTTAACAGAGCTGCGAAAATGCCTTATGACTGTGTGCTTGTTTTTCTTTTTAACTATTGCTTTCTACTAGAGTTGACCTAACAGATATCCAGAACTCATCTTGTTTGTTGAAGGATCCTGTACTCGCAGTGAAGATAATTCATTTATAGCAACATTTTCTCTTGGCACTACATATCAAAATCTGCATACAGGACAATTAAATGAAAATGTGTCCACTCAAGTTGCAGAACTGATAGCTACTACTGGAGCTTGGAGACTAACAAAGGATAAAACGTTTAATATTTTGACAAACTTATATGAGTACAGGGCCGGTGTTAGCAATTTGCGGGCCCCCAGCAAATGTCAAGTTGGGGGCCCCCTGGGTACTTCCACTCCAAGTAGCACCCTGTCGCTGTCACCCCTTCTGTCCATCCTTTTAGTTCATGCTGCAGGCTTTTAGGATTAGTACACACAGACTGACCTGTAGCTGTAATGATCTTACATTACAACAGGCCTACATACCACACTATGTTGACCCATCTCACAAAGGGACAGTCACAATTACTGGCACTTAGTTGCAACAATGATGCATTACAGCTCCTCTATGTACAGAGCTAGACTAAGGTGAAATGGAGCCCCAAGCACTGCTTGCTGTTTCAGCCCCCCCCCCAAAAAAAAACATACACACATCCTCCAGAGCTCCTCTCTGTTTCTCCCCATGTTGGGCTTCCCACACCATGCACATTACTTTTTCCCCCATTTCTCACATTTTACCTTTTTTCTTTAGCTTTTTCAAGAAACCATAACTTTATATATGCTCTAAAGTACTTTTTTCTTTTTTTCCCTTCTTCTTACAAAACCTTTTCACCCAATGATGGCTTGAACAGAAATTATGATTAAGGAAAGAAATTCAGTGTTGCTGATCAGCTTTAGTTTTCCTCGTCTCTTTTCAATATACTTTCTTGACCAATACAGCACAGTAAAAAACATTTAGGAAATAACTCAATTAAGCCTGTGGCACCATACACCATATGGGTTGTAGATGCTTTGGGATGCATTTTATAGCATTTCCCAACCTTTTAATCCAAAAGTGGCCTAAACAAAAACCGTGAGTAAGAAAAATATATTTTTTTCTTTCATTGAGGACATAAGTTGTACCCAAGGCTTACATTTCAAAGCTGACAAAATAGTAGATCAGAATAAATTAACAAGCCAATTGTTGGGAGGATATATAGAACCTGTCTGGGAATACTGCCTGCCTCCCTAATCTCCCCAAAAAGAAAGTCACTGCCTATGCATCCCTCTGGTGTTAGATTGGAATAAAATAGCATGCCTACTCATTCCTCAATCCTAACCCCTAATGCCAACCAGCTATATACGTCCCTGAAGTTTGATTGTGAGGAAAGTGCAAAAAAAAAATAATAATTGCAATAATGTATCTACTTTGCTGCTCCCAGGCAGTAGACTGCCCCTACAGCAGTTAAAGTACCTTTCTTTGTATACATCTGAGGTCTGTTAGAAAAGTAAAGGAAACAATGACTACACAATCCCCAGCACCCCACATAACCTACAGTAAATTTCTGTACACAAACATCTGAGCAGGGATGGTTTAGTGTGTGTGTGTGTGTGTGTGTGTGTGTGTGTGTGTGTGTGTGTGTGTGTGTGTGTGTGTGTGTGTGTTTGAGGGCAGAGGCCATTATCAGTTTTATCCTAACATGGTCATATCACTGCCTCATGCAGCCTCATGCAGGTTAAAGAGAGCAATCAGAAAATTAAAGCATTTTTTCTCCTCATTTTTCCTCAGGCAAAAACAGCTTTTCTGGGGCCCCCACACAGTCAAGGATGATTAAGTGCCCCCCCCATATCCATTTACCCTATACAGTCTGGGAAGTGGGGGGACCACCAGATTCCTAGAAGATCTACGTGTCTGAACGTTCTATGACATATTTTATGTCTTACTTTTGAAATATAATCACTTGTTAGCTACATTTTATTGATACCCAGAAGAATAAGTTGTGTGTTCCGGCAGTAATGGATGTGTGCACTGATAAAAAATCAGTGATATTTTTACTTACACACACACACACACACACACACACACACAAACACACACACACACACACGAACAAACACATACACACACACACACACACACACATATATATATATATATATATATATATATATATCACACCAATGCTAGTTTTGTACTTATTTCAGCAAATACCAATACATTGTACAACACTAGTACTGCTACACAAGATCAGTGACTGCTGTTTAGCAGTCATCAAACAGCAGCAGGGATAAGTCATTTTTATTTACCTCACTGAGGAGTAAATTAATACCTATCACTATCCCTGATTTCAAAGATATTCCCTGATCTTGCCTCATAATTTTGCTCTGTGCCAATAAATCCAGTCATCAGAGTTTTATACTTATTGTCTAAAAAATGCTTGTTGATGAAAAATGTGTTATTCTAGTAACTTTTTTTTTTATTTTAATTTTTTTTTATTTTGAAGTATGATATTTTATCAGACATTACATAAATTCAAAATGAAAAACATATATACAATTCTAAAACCTATAAATATCAGTACATTATTTAACTATATACATTAGTGTCTATACAGAAAAAATGAATAATACATTTAAGTACATTGTGAAGAATGATAAATCATTTCATAAATCTTTGTCCATTTTCTCAAATATTTCCAGTATTTTCATCCAAGAGTTATAAAGTGATGTAGGTCTGGTTGTTCTGTTCTTTAGTGTAGATATTTCCATATGTCCAACCATTAAGGATAGGTTTTTAAAGACCTTAAACGTGGGAGAAGACATGCTTTTACAGTGCATGGTGATAATTTTGAGTGCAACTGCCATCAGTGCCCATAGTATCTTGAAATCTTTTTTTGGCACACAATCCGGGATCGGGGTATTGAATAATGTAATTGATTTTGTTAATTGATAATTATCATTGAAGACAATCTGAAAAAAATAATTAATATTTTTGCAATACAATGTGAGACACTTATAATCATAGAAAATATGTTGCCAGTCAGCTCTTATTTTAGTTTGACATCTCCAGCATTTATCTTCACTAGCAAATAATTTGGCTAATTTGTGCTGTATGTAACCGCTTCTGTATAAATATCTCCAAGTGAATAACTGCCAATATATTGACAAAGTTGATTGTTTTGATGATTTTAATATAATCTTGTTTTCTTCATCATTAGGGGGGGGTGGCTGTTTATCTATGTATAGTAATCCCTTTTGTTGCCTACAGAGTATACTTTTGTTTTTTTAATAAGTTTGTAAATATTAGACAGATAACCATTACCTTGATAAGGTTTATTTGTGATTATAATAAGATATCCAATAAATTCTGGAACAGTTTTTCTGACTGTTACTTGCATTTGTTCAGTTCTATTTATAAGGTATTGTCTTAGATTTTGTAGAAGTAGCCATGAATCATTATTTATATTATATTTGTTAATTATTTGATCATTAGTTAATATTTTCCCTTGATCTAATAGTTGATGCCAATAGTTTATTGTACCTTTCTTTAGTATATTTATTCTTTGAATTTGGGATGTATCAAGAATGGTAGGTGTAAAGGCTATTGGAAAGGTCAGAAAAAAACAAGAATTACTATTTGGGACTCTGTTTATATATGTTCTAAAAGTTGTTAAGGTAATATTTATATATACAAGAATTACTATTTGGGACTTTGTTTATATATTTTTTAAAAGTTGTTAAGGTAATATTTATATATTTTGAAGGCAATTTATTGCTTTTATTTTTCCCTACTAGGTGATCTTTTAACAACCAGACTAATGGTGATGGTATGATGGTTAAACAGTCTTTTATATGATTTTGACTAAGTTCTATATAAATTTGTTCATGTATTTATTTCCAAATAGGCATGTAATGAGTATTTAACCATAAGGTTATATTTTTGACAACAGATAATATAGTATATGTCTCAATGTCTGGTAGATTAATTCCTCCTTCTTCCCAATTTGGTAGATGTTTATTTACAGCAATTCAAGGTTTATTTGGGAACCACAAGAAGTTTATTGTTAGTTTGTTAAATCTTTGGATGATATACTTGAGAGGTGGCAATGAAAAGCTTTGTATTATATATAATATCTTGGGGAAAATGACTGACTTAATAAGATATAATCTGTCTCCCACTGTGAATATATATTTGTTCCAGTTAGATATTGCTTGCTCTATTTTATCTAATGATTTTTTTTATAATTAAATATAAGTGAGGCTGTTAAATCTTCAAGCAGATATATACCTAAATATAACATGTTGTTGCCTTTTGCTAGGAATTTGCAATATTCTTTGTTTATATGTTTCTTTTTGGTATTGCATGACATGAATTTTGTTTTGTTTTCATTAAAGTGTAAACTTGAGGCACTTTGAAACTCTTTTATGTCATTAAATAAAGCCTGTAAAGATTTGTTACTGTCTGAAAGGGTTAGAAGTATGTCATCAGCAAAAAGTTGCAGTTTAAGGTTCAACATTTTGTTAATATATATTCCTTTAATGTTATTGTTTGACCTAATTTGATTTTCAAATGGTTCTATTATTAAGGCAAATAGCAGTGGTGATAAAGGGCAACCTTGTTTAGTTCCCTTTTTAATTTGTATAGGTCCTGATCTATATGATCCTAATTTAACATATGCTATAGACTCTTTACATAATGATTGGATGCGAGTGTTAAAATTTGTGGGAAAGTTATATCCTTTTAAGACTAATGTTAGAAAGTTCCAGTTAACAGAATCAAAGGCTTTATTAATGTCTAGAGAAATTATGTCTAAATCAAAATTTATTTGTTTAGTATAATCTATTAATGTCAAAATTCTTTTACAATTGTCATATGTATTTCTTCCTTTGATAAAGCCTGTTTGGTCTTCATGGATTAACATGGGGAGAAAGTGCTTGATTGCCATGAACATTTTATAATCTATGTTTAATAAAGATATTGATCTATATGATAAGCATTGTTTCTCATCTTTGCCTTCTTTAATTATAGGGGATATCAGTAATTATTTCCAGGAGGGTGGGATATTTATATCTTGTTTTACTATGTTATATACTTTCAAAAGTAAGGCTATAGCCTGGTTAGGGATTAATTTACACATTTCAGGTAATATACTATCTGGGCCACGTGCTTTATTTACTTTAAGTTTTTTAATTTGTGATTTCAGTTCCATCATAGTAATTGAATTACTTATTGTATCTATTTGTTCTTGTGTTAACCTAAGTAAGAATTTTATTTTCAAGGTAATTTTCTATATCTTTAGTGGGCATTTCTTGAGAATTTAAAGAGTTATCAGAGTTGTATTGTTGTCTAAACACTTCCAAAATATTATTTAGATCTGTTACTTTTTTCTTAGTATTAGGTACATACATTTCTTTAATTTGTTTATATTTGATTTTTTTTGTTCTGTTTGCTAATTGTTTCTGGTGCTTTGGATTTGTAGAATAAGAATTCAATTTTATTTTCTCTAGATTAATCATAATCTTATGATGTAATATTTCTTCATATTTACTATTGGATTGTAATAGTTCCTGAACTAAGTCTGCATTTCCTTTTTGAACTTCCAGCTTCAGTTTATTAGCTTTCTTTTGTAATTCTAATAAATCTTTATTCCAGGTTTTCCTTTTGTTAATGTACCAAGATAATACTTTCCCATATATAATGAGTCCAAAATATATATTTCAGAGATGTCCTCTGTTATGTTTAAGTCTAGAAATGTTTTAATTTATTTTTCAAAGTATTCTTTAAACTCTGTTAATTGTATGATGTAAGAGGATATTCTTGTGATGGGATTTGTATCTGTGTGCTTAAGTTCTATCTCAAAAACTAGAGCGTTATGGTCAGATAGTGGACAATTTATTATTTTAACTTTATCAATTTTTGTTAAGTCATTAGATATGTATATCCTGTCTATTCTAAAGTTAGTTCTATGCCTATGTGAATAAAAGGAATAAATTAATGAGTCTGGGTCAGCAAATTCATTTATATCTTTATGCATATTGTGTCTGTGAATTTTAAAAGTGCCTTTGATATAGGCAGTTTTCTTCTTGCAGTTTTTAAATCTGTGTCCTTGTCATCTATTATACAGTTAAAATCTCTTGCTATTATCAGGCTACCTTTGGTTAAGTGGATTATTTCTTCAAAATGATGCTTAACTGTTTCTAGTACAAGTCCTGGTATCCAGTATAAATTTACTAAAGTATAGATTTTCTTATTTAATTCCATAGACACTAGACTAAACATACCAGCTGTATCACGATAGGTGTTAATTATTCTGGGAGATATAATTTCACTACGGATTAATATGGCTACTCCTTTTCTTTCGCTTATATTGAGTGCTTGCTAGTACTGTGTAGTTGTTAATATTAATATTGTTTATATCTATGTCTAACAAGTGTGTCTCTTGTAAAAATACTATTTGTGGCTTATGCAAGCTTATATATTTGAATAAACATTTCCTCTTATTACTATTGTTCAGACCATTGACATTTGTAGATAAACAGTTCATATTTTCCTTTATGTTTGATTTGTATGAGAGTTTATGGAAGCAATTTTGACCCTTGGTTTTGTTTTATAGAAATGCTTTGATTCTTTCTTCATATATGTATTCTGTATATTTCCTATAGACACCAAACTATTATAAAAGAAAAAAAATAACTGCTAATCTTATGATTTCAAATACACCTCTTTGTCTGACTAGTAAAACTACCCAGACAAACCTTCTAACTTTGTGAATAGTGTTTAGACTAATCTCTCTTAACCTCTAAATCAGTATAACATTCTTTACATAGCTTAAAGGAAGAATATAATTAGCTAAAAAGTAAATATGTGAAAATGTGTATTAAAGTATTATTATCTACACATCTAAAATTCATAACATGCCTAACACAGTAACAATGCTCTTATTTTATATATAAATTTTCAATCAGGATTCAAAAGTAAGACTTCAAACTTAACATTCAGTATTATTTCAAAATCATGTAGTAGTTTACATGTCATTCTAATACAATCGAGTTGTTTTTGGTTCTTATTAAAGATGTTCCGGTACCTTTATATGAAGTTTAGATTAGGTACTTTGTTCAGGTTTCACATTATTTTGTATTCTTTCTAAACCTTTTAGCAACATTTAATTATGTCTATCTTGTCTTATACTTGTCATAAAAATAACTTAATATTAATAATATACTTCTAAATAAATATTTCCATCTGTATATATGCATGGAGTATATTCTAAAATCAGAGCTATAATAATTGCACGTTAAAACAAATGAAATGACTGACCCTCTGGGTTTGCATGAACCAAATATCTAGTAGCTGTTTTTAACAGAAAAGGGGGCTATGTTCCTGGAACTGGTATCATCTATTACATTACAGATATAAATAGCTTAATGATGAAGTGCTATATACAGATTGACAAAATGTTGCAACCATATAAAGAACTGTAATGTGTAATGAACAGGAGTTTAAACCTCTGAGGTTTACATACATATTAAATTATTTAAGGTACTTTTCCTTTATACCATCACCAGTCTGTGCCATTGCATCTTGCCAGTACTTCAGTAGCAGACACAAGTTTCAGTGTGACAAGTATATCTATATAGGTGATAAACAAGTTTCTTTTTAACGGAAAAGTATCTAAGTCACAATGCAGTTCGTGGTTCAGTGGCTGCTAATAAATACTTGACCAGAATACAGCAACTGCCCTTCTAATTCTGAAAACAACCATAGAAGATATCTGAAGACTGCAGCAGCTGCTAGTAAGAGTTCCACCAAAAATGCCACCTTAAGATTCAGTTTGCTACTCTCTGGGAACTGATATTCATGATATCCTTCCAGATACTTGTATAATGACTTATAGATTAAATAAAAATCTAAGTCAAATATTGGTCAAAATGAATCAGAAACAGGGCTGGGACATGGAACATCAGATTAAGAAAAATGTTAGAGTATAGTCATAACTAGTTTATGTAGCGCCCAGTTCATTGACTCAGTTTAACTATATCAAACCTCTTGCTTCATATGTGACAAACAGCCTGCTATAGCTATTTCACCATATAAGAAATGTTGTAACTCTGACTGTAAATGCAGCATCTGTATTTATTTCTGAATGCTGGTACACAGATCTACAATTATCAAAACACATGTAGTGGTGTAGCAACATTTTATTGGATCTGTTAACAGTGTTTCTGCTGCACTTGTGCTGTAGTATATTCTTTAGTATTCAGACCAATCAACTCTCTCTGTGTTGGGAGAATTTACCTATTTTTATATCTGATTTACCCATGCATATGATATACCCAAGAAAGGCTTCTTGATATTAAACATTTCTACTCCACTTAATGTTATTTACGTGTTCCAGTAATATGTGGCAAGTGCTCATTTTGTATTTCTGCTTACAGAAGGACAAGCTGGTAGGGGCTCAATGGAAAAGCACCTCATTTAGCATATTTTTAGTTTAAATAATGTGTACAGGATGACTGAAGTGTAAAATTTCTTATTTGATGTGTCAGGTAGTTTGAATAGCTGAGTTCATGTTTTAACATAGGTTCATAGGTTCATAGGTTGATACTAGGCTATCTGCCCTAGGGCATTTATAAGCCTAGCCAGAGTGTGTTTGGCTTTCACCACCCTTTTAGATTAGTTGACTGTGCCTCTGTATAGTAGGTCACAGAAGATAGCCCTTTTAAGGTTAGTTTACTGTGCCTCTGTCTAGTAGGGACACAGAAGAAATCCCAGGGGTAAACCTACGATCTCCCATCCATTCTTCAAGATTTCTCTTGAAGAGGGTCATTGAGGGGCTCTGCCTAACATAGATTGGGATTTTGTTCCAGAGTGAGGGGAGCCTCTGGGATATGAATCTGTCCCTCCAGCATGTCCTATTTATTTCTGTGCTGAGGTTTAAGTCCCTGGAGCGTGTAGCTCTAAGGGATTTGGATTTCCTGAGGTGGAGCATGTCCATTAATTCTGGTTTGGACATGGCTTTATATGTCAGGCACAGATTGCCTCTGAGTAGGCGGTAAGCAACTGAGTAGAGCTGGAGCTGGAGTAGGGCATCTGTTTGAGTCCCTTGATCCTCTTGGTGAGGTACTTTTGGGGTCTTTCTAGTTGCTGCAGGTGTCGGATAAGGTATATCCCAAATGGGGCATTGTATTCAATTATGGGCCTGATGAGTGATGAGTAGAGGGGCACAATGATCTCTCTTGATCTAGATGTGAACCCTTTCGTGATAAGGTGGGCTATATAGAAGGTCTTTCTAACCACTTTGGCAACGTGATTGTCAAAGGAGAGATTGCTATCTACTTGGGTCCCCAAATCCCTAATTACTTCTTCCGTACTTAATGGATTACCACCTATGTGGTAATTTGTGGGCACTTTGTTTTTCCCAAAGGGGATGACTATGCACTTTTTGGCATTTAGCTTTAGGCCATGGCTCTGGCACCAGTTATCCGTCTCTGTGAGACCCTTTTGGAGGATGCTTCTGTCAGTCGGCGAGTCGATTATGGCACCCAGTTTGCAGTCATCTGCGAACTTGGTCAGCCATAGTCCTCCCGTGTTAGCCTGTACCTCAGAGAAATATATACTGAACAAGAGAGGTCCCAGGACTGAGCCTTGTGGGATGCCACTTGTAACTGGTTTAGAGTCTGACATGGCACCTGCAATTCTGACCATGTGGGTTCTATCCCTGAGCCAGTTTGCAACCCATCTTGTGACATAGGGGTTGATATTTAAGCTGGTGAGCTTATTTATGATGCCCTAGTGGAGTATTGTGTCGAAGGCTTTTGCGAGGTCCAGGTAGGCTGTGTGGACTACCTTCCCTTCATCTATGGCTTTGGTGACTGTTTCAAAGACGTTGACCAGGTTAAAGAGGCAAGATCTGCCCTTAAGAAAGCCGAATTGGGTAGGATCCAGTGTTTGGAGGTTCCCAATGTCTTTGTTTATTAGTTCCATGATGATATGCTCCATAGCTTTGCAGACCAGGCTAGTCAGGCTTATAGGGTGATAGTTTCTGGGGTCCGTTGTGGCACCACCTTTGTGGAGTGGAACCACTGTTGCTGTACGCCATTCCTTGGGTACATATCCTGTAGTAAGGCTGAGATAGAACAGTGACTTTATGTGAGGGTTCAGTTCTTCTTGGAGCTCGTGTAAGACGCAGCCCGAGACATCGTCCAGTCCCATTGATGCTGTGTTTTTTGCTTTGGAGAGGGCAGCTCTCACCTGTGCATCTGTGATATCAGGGATGCTACACTCTGTTGGGATAGACATTTGCTCTTTTGGGGGGAAGGGGGGAGTTTGCACTGAACCTGTCTGCCAGGATGTTGGCAATGTATGTGGGTTCAGTGTATTTTTTGTCATTTTTGCACTAACTCAGAGCATATCTGGGAGTTGCTACCCAGATTCCTGACATAACTAAAGAAGGCCTTGTGATTATCTTTAGCATCTTGTGCAATTTTTCTTTCGAAGCTGGCCTTAGACAATTTTATGAGGGATCGTAGTTTCTTGCTAGTACTGATCGGAGATGCCTTCCCTTTTTGGGATTTTGCTCTATCATGTAGTAGCTTCCTCCTTCTGTTGTATAGCTTATTTATGGCTGGGGTCCACCAGACAGGTCTCCTGCCTATTGGAGGAGTGAGTCTTGGTTTTATTTGGGATAGCACTATCCATGCATTCCTGTAGGTGTCCATAGAATGCGTTTGTAAAGGATTCTGTGGTTTGGGCCGTATTTTCCACTGGCCCGGGGGCTTTGAAGGATTCCACCTCAGTTTTGAGAAGTGTGAAGTTTGCTTTTGAGATGTTCTTCACCGTGGTTTCCTTGGCTGGGGGTGGGGATGGGATATGGATGCCCAGTGAGATTAATTTATGGTCAGATCTTACCAATGAGGGGTATACCTCTGGTATGGAACATAGAGTCCCCATGTTGGTGATTATCAGGTCCAATATGTTTTCCCCTCTTGTGGGAGTGGTGACCAGTTGTTCCATAGCATTTGAGTTTATAAATTCTAGGAACCGTTGGGCGAGGGTGTTGGGGCTTGAGTAGTGCTCCCAGTCTATGTTTGGGTAGCTGAAGTCACCCAATATGTTTACATGCGCTTATAGTTAGCAGTAAGGGTATTGTAAAAAGCAAGTGTACTTCCATGTTTTGCGTCTCTGCATTATGAGGTTGTGATTACATACTTTTAAGAGATGACATGTGCAGGGAAAGAACAGTTCGCAGAACGAGTTTAACGTTCCTGGTGTGGATGATGCTTTAAAATTCATGTAAACAGCTCGAGGAACAGGTGGGAAGGAAAATATGATTTTTCTCCTTCTTGATTAAGGTAATGTTCACACAACTACAATGTATTGTGCGCGGTTGTATAATTTGTAACTGCAACTACCTCTATTTCAACTACAAAATGCTGCAAAGCACAGCACAAACTGAAAGTTTGATTAATCGCTACTGCAAGTGTTCTGTTTTAGTTTAAAAAGATTCCAATACTTGTAATTAAACATCTAGTTTAAGGCGGCATGTAACAATAAATTCTAAACATTTTAGCCTTGTTAGTTCATTTTATTACCAAGTAATCTAACATTTACATGGCAGTGAAACAGCCTCTATGACAACTTGATAATCAGGAACGTTCATTGATAAAGCAACATTTATTAACTGTTCCTATAAATAATCCAATTAATTTAGAGCATCCAGAACTGAACATTTAGTTTAAGACTACAACCAATAAGAAACTTCAAATACTTTTTGCAACCCATTTAATCTATCATATCAATGACTTATCAAGCATTAGCATCTCTGCAGATGCTCATATAAGGACATTTCTATTTGTTATTGCTTTATATGTTAACTATACAGAAATCTTTATATATTTATTTATAAGTTTAACCTAATGAATATGAAAGTAATTAATAAATGACTGTAGTAAAGAAATTGCCCTATTTTAATAATTCTAATAATAATAAATGAATAACTGTAAAGGGGTACCTGTTTCATGTTAGTTTGAAGACAAGAAAGCACTCTTTTTTTTCCATTTACATTATGTAAAATATGAATGTTTATTTGTCCTTTAGTTTTTTTCTTCTTTTGTTCACCAGTCTTCCAGTTGTTGGGTTCTTCATTTCTTTTGGGTGTACTGTTTGACCATTCCATAGATTCTTCTTGTGTTAGGATGTTGTTATTAGAAAGATATTTTATTGCTGAGTCCACTGTTTCAAAGACTTTTATTCCCTCTGGTAGGAAAATTATCAGTCTTGCTGGAAACAGAAGATGAGTTTTCAGTTGCTTCTTTTTTAGAACTTTTATTATTGGTAGGAATTCTTTTCTTTTGGAAACTACTTTAACAGAATAGTCATTATCAAATCTGATTAAAGCATCATTATACTTGATGGGTGAATTTGCCCAGGCATTTCTTAAGATAAGGTCTTTGTCCTGTGTAGAGAAAAGTTTCACAATTATGGATCTCGGCTTATTTTTGAATAAAGAAGTATTTCCAGAGGTTGTTAATGACCTGTGTACTCATTCTATGCCATATGAAATGGCTTCAAGGTAATTTCACTATGTTTGGTATCCAGGTGGTGAGAAAGTTTATTATGTTATCTCCTTCTGCTTTTTCTGGTAAACCATATATTCGGATGTTGTTTCTTCTTGTTCGGTTTTCCATATCATCAAGCTTTTCTAATAAGTATGTATTTTGTTGTAACAAAAATTCTGTTTGTTGTTCTTCTGTTAGAAGTCTAGAGTCAATGCCCTGCTATCCTTCTCTGATTCTATAAACAAAAACCGTAACAATAACACCTTTTCCTCTGCTCTATTTATTGATCTTTCTAAATCTTTTGATATGGTGAACCATCCCATACTTATTGACACTCTAAAAGCCCGTTCACTAGACCCACAAGCATTACAATGGTTTAAATCCTATTTAGAAAATAGACAGCAAGCAGTTCTCTGGAATAAGAATATTTCTTCATCCCTCCCTGTAAACATTGGAGTACCACAAGGTTCTATCTTAGGGCCACTTCTATTTTCCTTATTTATTAATGACCTACATACTAGTATTTCTCAAGCCACCTGCATACAGTATGCAGATGACTCCACCTTAATTTGCTCAGCCAAGTCCATAACCTCTCTCCAGTGCCTCACCCAAACAGTATTTAACAGTGTTGAAAACTGGTTCACAAAATACTGCCTTCTTCTCAACCCCAAGAAAACTAAATTATTGCTTTTTTCTCCTACTCTCAAGAAACCTCAACTGCACTTCACAGTAACCTCTAACAATGGAACCATCATATCCCATGATACTACAACCCGTCTTCTAGGTGTTACAATAGACAACAACCTTAGCTACAATGACCATATTAATTCCACTATAAAGACGGTAAACAACAAACTAGGGACCGTATACAGAATCAAATCCTTCCTTACCCCTGCAGCCAGAAACACTATAGGCCAAACCCACCTAATCTCCACCCTGTTCTATGCTTCTGCTATCTATACTAATCTTTCTAAAACCAACCTTACTAAACTCTCCACCTGTTATAATAACATAACCAGATTTGCTTCTGGTACCCCATTTAGAACACATCATTGTCACAACCTCAAACAGCTGGGATGGTTAGAACTACAGAACCACTTACTTTTTCAACAACTTGTTATCACCCAAAAGATCCTCTACTACCCTAAAAATACCCCAATCCTCACTAATCTCATCTCCCCTTACAAAGATCTTGCAACTCTACACTCAGCAAATAAACTTCAAGTCTCTTCCATTAAATCCAACAACAAAGCTGGGGACTCACTCTTCTCAAACACCATAGGAAAGAGCTGGAATCATCTTCCTTCTGAACTTTCCAACCTTACTTCTACTCTACTTTTTAAGAAGAATCTTAAAGAATATTTTAAATCCCACTGGCTTTGTCCCTGCTCCAATCCTGACTGATATCTCTTGCCCCCTCCTGCTCTTTCTCAAAAAAAAAAAAAAAAATGTTTTACTTTATCTATCTTCTGTTTTAATTTTTGTTTTTACTCATAGTATTTGATTCTAGCCTAAATTTGCTAAATAACTCTGTATAACTCTACCTTTTAATGTTAATTTTGTAACAAATTTTATTTTATTTTAATTATACTTTATTGTATTTCCTTGTCATTGTTGCTGCTCGGAGCTTTTCTCCCCGGGCCTCTACTGAAAATGGACATGTATCCAGTTAGACTAGCCCGGTCAACAAATGTAAAATAAAAATAAAATAAAAATAAATGTCATTTAATGACTGTTCTATAAGTGAAATTTGCCCTTTCTGTTGAATAAACATTTCCTGAAGTTGTTCAAGTTGTTGACAGCACTTTTCTTTGAAAGCATCTATTTTGTTATCCATCTTATCTATCTTAATTGTAAGTACCTGTATATTTTTTGAAAAAAAAAGACTGCAGTTCCTTTTTGATGGAAGAGTCCTGAGTTGAGTTCTTGAGATGACTCCTGATGTATAGCTGATTGCGGTGTTGTATTTCCAGTGGTTAAAATAAACAGTAACATTTCTTCTGTAGACGCTCCAAAGTATTAAGAATTAGTAAATAGTAGAAATTTCCTCAAATTGTTTCTTATTTCATAATATTCCTGTCAGGAATAGTAATGAGGTAAGAGAACTAAGAGAAAGTGCTGCTAACTGATTACCATCTTGGCCACACCCCTTTCTCTAGTAACTTTTTGAGTGAATTAAAGTAATATTTAAAATGTCTTACTCATTTTGAGACTTCATTATGCTATTATTTTTGGCACTGAGCAGAATTCTTCAGCAAAGACATTGATAGTTACAGTATCTGTTGTTCGCCGGCCAGTATGTATAAAACTCCCTAAAAGAGAATCTATCCCTGAAGATTAGAAGCATCAGCTGCTCCGAAACTCCATGATGTGCATTGAGATAGGTCACTCTGGGCTGCTGATCTCTCTCTAGTGCTTACTTTGCTCATGTTCATTACCAGCTTTATCCTAACAGGGTCATATCACAGTCCTGTTCAGGTTAAAGAGTGTAATTGAAAATGAATACATTTTTTTCTCCTCACTTTTCCCTAAACAACTGCAGCTTTTATGGGGCCCCACTCATTCAAGAATGATTAAGGGGCCCCCTGCCACTGATATTGCAGGTAATTAAAGCTGGCTATGCTGTTAGTTTTAGGGAAGAGGATGTCCACCAGAAGAGTTTAACTAGACCAGGGGCATTATGTCAGTGGTAAAATATTTAATGGAATTGTAAAGTTTGTTACTTGACAAAATACTTTTATTATAACTAAAGATCTCTGAATTTTGAAGGAGATAATAAATAAGATTTATTGCTACTCACCTGGTTTATTAAGTATACAATATTGCTGTACTAGCTTCTGTTGGTTTGACAGACAAGTTACAAAATATCAAGATAAGATAATCTACAGTGGTTGGGGGCCCCCAGGACCAGGGGGTCCCCAGCGACTGCAGGGTTTGCTGGTGCCTAAAGCCGGCTATGTATGAGTATGAAACACTACAAAGGAGAAGAGGAAATTTAAAATCATCAGGTTCTGTCAGTAAATGTACTACCCCATTTTTTTAAAAGAGAATACCCTTTCAGATATTGTGACTAAACCGACTGCACGTTATAACTCTGTAGCCATTTCAAATTGAAAATATTCCTGTATCATTACAAGATGTGTTGTCATTTCAAGAACAGCCTGGAGACTCTGAAAAGGTAAGGTGGATATATTATTGCTGCTACCATTGACCAGACTTTTTATGGCACCATCTGTGTGAAGGACAGTATGTTTATTTTTACCAGAATTGATTTGAGTGTATCATTTTCTCTCCCTCAGAAGAAAAAATAAGTAAATAAAATTTTGCTTATGTGTCAAGTTGCCATACTAACTGATATGCCCCTTACATTTCCAGGGTTATCCAGCATATGATTAACACATGACAGGTATGCGTTTAATATAATGTTTCACAGACAAACAATGCAAAAATCATGAAAACCAGTTTGTTTTCTGTGAGTTGCCTAAATTTCAAACTTTTTGTTATTCATTAGTAATTGTAGATAACTTTTTCTGAGTAGGTTAATGTCTATCCAAACAAGTAAAATGCTGTTACTGTAGCTAAAAATGTATTCATTCTAAAGTTTGGTGTGCCATGTCACACATAGTTAGATGAAGCACCTATTTCACTAACCAGACAGTATAGCATCTGTTGGAAAAATATGTATTAATGTATATGTTTAGTGCTTATTAGAAGCTAAAAGGGTTAACACATTTCATTCTATTTTATGTACAGCTTAATTCTGTATGAAATTACAAGATGCTTTTTAAACTGCAGTATGCTTTCTGAAACTGCAAGATGCTCTCTGACCTAGTATTTGCTAGCACAGCAAAATTCATGTTTATGCCTTTTGGAAATTTACTGAGAAGCAGGTGATTATCTGCTAGGTCAGGAAAATAATGAATAGAACAATACTGTTTTCTATAATGTTACTGAACTTGAACAATCAGCTCTGTTCGTGTTATGAGAACATGCACAGCTGCAGAAAAGATAGATACAGTTGAACAAAGACTGCTTGAAGAAATGAACTATAATCTGTACTTGCTTTGTGCTCGAATTAGCCATAGTACCTTGAATGGTAACATTGCATAGTGAGAAGTTGTATCTGACCGGTGGTCATCAAGGCAATGTTGTTTTTATTAGGAAGTTTTTTTGTAAACTTGATATGCCAGCAGAAAATCATGGACAAACAGCTGCTATGAAATAATATTGAAAGAACTTGTGATTTATTACGTCAGCTTAGTAGGCAATGTCTTGTAAGAAATGTATAAGAATAGCTTCACTTCCTAATTCTAGTTAGACAAACTCTGTATTAGCACGTTTTTGTCTTCTTGCTGCAAGATTAAAGTGCCTTAACCTGAACCTGCAGTGTGTTGATCTTTTTGAAGTTGTTTTTCCTTTGACAGCATCTGTGCAAAAAAAATAAATAAATATGGCTGTTTACTACCACTACTCTCATTTCCCACAAGTCTCTGGGATAATTATAATATTGTTTTTTTCTGTTCTGCAACAGATCTACTCCTAAACAGTATCCGCTCAGCAGCAGCCTGACCCTTCCTCCAGAGATGGCATCAAGCCTTGTATTTGGATCTAAATTAGATCATTTATCTGACAGCATTTGCCTCAACCCAGATGAAAGGGTCTTTTCCTGGCCATACTCACAACAGTAGCTGCCATAGCCATGTTGGTTCAGCAAACATGAATCCCTGCTTCTCATATCAGAAAAATCCACATCAATAGGGCACAGCTACATGGAGATGCGAAAAAACACAAAGGAACATTAGGACTGGAAGCAGCTATTACTATTGACTCCGACCCTGGGGTTTCCAGTCAGACCAGAGATAAGAACCAACCTGCTGCCACTGAGAGGATTATGTGACCTGATGCTACCTGTGACATCATTACCCAGTGATCCAAATTACCTGACATTAGATATATCATGAGAATCAAGTACATTTCCTGACATTAGATACATCATGATAATCAAGCGACTAAGTATCACATAAACATTATGCTATATACAGAAGGTCAAAATGTATCTGAAGTCATCAAGTAATCATTGAGCCAGGATAACAAGCTCCTGCTTACAATACCTTAAACAGCCTCTGCAATTACTTCCATTACAACAGTACCACAACTTTAAAATTAATGTTACAATCACCTTTGTCCTGCTGATGCACTTCTTATCTCCTGAACATCACCAATACTGTTTTTTCTTCCTCCAAAAGAAGTGCAATATACTGGCAATCCTAATAGCAAAACTTTAAAAATGTCAAACTGCTGGGTGTGTTTTGCCATTGCTTCTGCTCATGAGGCAGGCATTCCCATGACAGCCATCCTATACAGTGCATCAAAATACCCACAGTTTTATGAACTGTAGATGCCAACCACCAGACAGACAACAAGGACAGACAATTCCTTTTTGCTGATCTCCTGTGTCCAGCAACAAGAAACTTACCCTGCTGAAACAAGCCAAAATGAGATAATTCTTACCAAAACCTGCAGCAAAGGGAATTATACTGCCCTGTAAACCCTTACTATTGACCTGGAATTTTTTATCAGTAAGAGAAACAGGCATCCCTCATACAAGACATTGATTAATATCTCCGAATATACTCAGCATCATCTCAATTAAATAATCTGTACTGATAGTATTGTTGCTTGACTTTTATCAGTCCTCCCCACCTATTAGATATGACAGTAATGAACTGTGACTTCTTCCTGGCAACCTCATCTATTGTACTGTGTAACAAAATGTACTTTTATCTGTGGCAAAAACCTTACTGGTATCACTCCCCCCCAAAAAACATGGGGGTGGGGGTACAGGTAATTTTTACCTGGATATGTTGGACATCAAACAGACACCCTACCTTTGGGAAAAATGTTCAAAGGAAGCAAAACTCAGACTATAAAGACTGTAACCCCTTAATAATCCAATCAGCAAAACTGAGGCATCATAGATTTGCTGTCGCAATCCAGAGCAGGCTGCATTTGAAGGACCTTCCCCATATGGATTTGGATTATGTCATGTCTAGAAAAGGCAACCTTCTAGGTTATTGAACATCAAAGGCTATTTGGGAATTAGGGATTTTGTGCTGCAGAACAGAAATCATATTAGTTACAATTATTCTTGCATTATTTCTACTTTTATGGAAAGTTTTTGTATTAAAAATAAAAATGCAAGATGTGCACACAGCTTGACTGACCATTTTTAAAATGAATTATGATAAATCAAAAAAGTTTATGTGTCAAAATCTCAACACTGCAAGTAGATATGATGCATTTGTTTCCAATAAAAGTATTTTGTAAAGGGGACTTTCAGGATGGATGCACACTGATCAACATCTTAGTTTCAGCTCTCCCAATATGAAAAATGAAACTGAAAGATAAAGGCCAGGAACTCTGTCAAGTTTAGTAAATTCAGTTACTGGCTAGTAAGTGCATTGCCTGGATGCTAGAAAAGAAGAAACTTGAAGAGAGTGAAAGAAATGAAAAGGGAAGTAATAATATTAATTGCTATAGGGGTTTGAATGGTGATAGAAGAGGAGAAAAAAAAAAGACAACAATGGTAGTTTGTGGTAGTAAGGGGCTATTGGCAAAGAAGGAGGATTAAGCTGGCTATTATGAAATTTAAGAAATGTGTAGGAGAAATTATCAGCTTTCAACAGGGAATATAATTTATAGGTGGGGACTGGAACTTGCTAATAGAGAAGATGTATCAGGAGGGCCTAGAAGGAAAAAATATAAAATGATGGTAGATTTATGAAGAAATGTAAGAAAATATTTGCTATGTGAGATGTGAATTCAAAAGTAGGAACTTAGAATTTGCATATTATTCCCTAAAGCACAATGATTGGTCTAAACAGGATAGAAATTGTATTTCATAAGAACATGCATTTAATTGAAAGCTTTGACTAACATCCAATAACTACTTCAGACGATGCACCAATAAAAACCAAGATAAAACTACAGGGTAATGAAATTAAAATGAAACACTAGTGTTTTTCTGCATATACATACCTGTCAAAAAGAGAGGAATTTAAGGAATGTGTAGAGGAAATCATTCAAGGGTTATTAGGCAAGATAGAAATTTCTTCATGAAGGATAACTATCAAGTGAAATAAAACAAAAATGGAGTTTAAACATCATGTAGAAATAAAAAATATATACATGGTTAACAAGTGATAGGAACTATTTAGAGGGGCTAACAAAGGTTACATTGCTGCAGAATAAAATCTCACAGAAGAAAAAGAAGATGAGCAACTGCAGAGTGCTAGAGAGTAAATAAGGGAGTATGTGGATAATATGCACAAATTTAGAAAGATTGTTGTTATGCAACTATTTTGACAACTGCAGAGCACAAACACATTTAGCATGACAAGTTAGGTAATAGACAGTAGAAAGAGTTGTCACCAAACTTAGGGTATAACAAGAAAAATAACCAGAGATCCAAACAGGTATTCAAGATATTCAGAAAGCTTGTGAAATTTTATATAAAACAGAGGAATGAAGAAACCAAGGAAAACCCAAAAGGAACTATTTATGGAAAACTTAATTATGCCATGGTTAGAAGAAGATGAGGTTCGGCAACTAATAGTTGAGACAGAAGAAGAAGAGATAAAAATTATGATATACAGTCAGTCTACAGGGAAGTCTCCAGGTACAGATGGTATTTCTGTGGAAGCTTGGAGTAATAAAGTTCTGGAAGGTTTTGTTTAATAGTATTTTAAAATAAGGGGAGGCACCAGTATCTTGAAAGAAAACTGTGGTGGCTGTATTTTCCCAAAAGATGGTAAAGACCTATCAGTCCATACTTCATATAGATCCATTTCAATTTTAGAAGTGTTTATGTCTATAAGGCTAAGAAAATGGCAAAGGTGTTGCAAAAATTGACATATATGGATCAGTGTAGTTTTGTGGAGGGGAGGCAAACATTTAACAAAATTAACAGAACAATGATAATCTAGAGGAAGAGGAATGTAAGAAAAGAACAATGCTGTTGTAGGTCTTGATGCAAAAAATCATTTGATAGAGTAAACATGGATTTTATGAGCAGGGCAATGGAAACATTTGCATTCCCTGATACAATAATAAGGTGAATTAGGACTACATATAAATGATGGGAGACAAGAAATATGGTGGGAGGGTTCCTCTCTGATAAGATGTGTTTGAAAAGAAGAACTACACAGTGGTAGCCTCTTTCTCCTTTTGTTATTTATTTTATATTTTGAGACACTGACAAAGAAAATAAAGGATTCAGAAATTCAGGGATATAATTTGTATGATAATCAAAAAAAAAGTTGGCTTTATTTGTGGATGATAATAGTTTATACTTAATACATCCAAAAAAGCACATTTACGTGTTGTGGAACATTTTGAGATAGTCTTTTTTGGGATATAAATTAATGGAAAAAAACAAAGACAAAAACAAAGTGGTAAATTATGTATCCATACACAAATTAGTTAATCAATACCCATATTCATGGAGACATGATAAGATGAAGTTTTTAAGAATACAGAATAAAATAGATTCTGTTATGGCAATTAAGGATATGAGAGAAGATGCTAAACAAAATACAAAACCTGAGAAATGGAAGCTCTTGTTTAAGGCTATGGATAGTAAAATAGATGCAGTGAGAAAGATTTTAGTCCCTTTTGTTTTATATACTGGTCAAGCATATTTTTATCACCAGGAAGAAAAGTTGTGGAGAATAATAAATGACGAGTTGAAGGAATTTATTTGGGAGAGCAAAAAAACAGTTAATTGGGATAAGTTGATCCACCAATAGAACAAAGTGGTTTAGGATTACCTGATTTGTATGGATATTTAACAGCTATGCAGTTAGGGTTCATATACATATCACAAGCAAAAGGTTATAAATCAAAATGGAAACAGATGATGATTAAGTCTGTGTGTGGGGGGGGGTCTAGAAATAGGGAGTGGAATTTTGTATGCAGATCCTTAAGGAGAATAATAATAATCCTACAGAGTAGAATCATCATTAAGTTGCAGTAAGTATTGCAAAAAACTAAGTAAACACTGGACTGGAGAAAGGAGATTTTGCCATTAAAGATGACTGCAAGTAGAGGTACAGAAAATAATCAAGATGGGGATGGAATTTACTGGAGAAAACTGGCAAAAGATCCAAGATATTAGCAACAAACAAATAGAGAGGGAAAGGTAAAGGAGTGAGATGAGGCCAAATAGAAGTTTGCACTGCATGTTAATGACTGCCTTCCCTACCAGGGATTGATATCAGAGTATAGGCAAAGAGAAAGGGCTAGGCAGTTCTAAGTGAAACACCAGCTCTAGGAGAGTTTTTAGATGAGCCTAGCACAGAATCTGCTGTTAAAAATGCATAATTAGTAGGGCATATAAAATATTGCATGATAACTATCAGAATCAATCATATGAGGTAAAGAAAGATTGGGAAGAGAGATTGGTAAATCAGTTTACAAAGGAACAATGAAAGGACATAGGTATGGCTACCAAGTATGCAAAAAAAATCTAAAGGTTTAGGATTTTAGCTTGGAAGTATTTGCATAAATATTTTTATACCCCAAGTAGACCTCAAATAATTTTTCCTCAGGTAGACAGCAAGTTCTGGAGATATGATGGGAAAAAGAAAGGTAACTGGGAACATGTTTTTTGTACGTTGGATGATATAGTAGATTTTAAAACTACTCTACAGGGTACTCTACTAGAAATATAGCGGGAACAAATAGCTTTAACTGAGGAAATGATTAATTTGAGATGAGGCATGATCTCAATTGCCAAGACATTGTAAGGCTTTATTAAGCTTAATATTACTGGCTCCCAAAACATAATTACTAGAAAATGAAATCAAAATCTAAACTAATTGCAAGTGAAGTCTTGAAAATTGTTAAACAGATAAAATAACTGAAGTGAGATCTTTAGAAAGGGGAAGGAGTTACATAAAAATAGATGGAAGTTGTAGGAACAATACATGCAGAATAATGTTCAGGAAGACTAATGAGGTTTAACAGAAGGCAGATGTTGTGCAATATATGTAGCACTGGAGTGTATGACAGTTGTTACAAAGAAAGAAAACACATATGCAATGTATAATGCATGAAAAATGTTATTACTGTTTGTTTTCTTTTCTGTTAATATATGCATGCCTATGTCTTAAGTGCTAATTTAATAAAGTGTTTAAAAATAATACCATAACAAACCATGCTGGCTTTATAATAATGTCACAATTTTAATGATTAGTGGAAACCATCCATGTTCTAAAACATTTATTCTGTTTTTCACTGTGAACAGCATTACAGAATTTTTTTAATGAAACAAAGAATAGCTTATATGAACATCACATCAATGCATTTTATGTATTTTTTATATTATTAAATTATGTGAATTTATGAGATTATCAGAGATGACTTGCATAGCTTTCATCAGTGGGATAATCCTTGTCAACATGAGTCATGATTCTTTATTTTAGGTGAATACTGTTTGTTCAGAATTCCTCATTTTGGACTTCTGCAGTAGTGATTCTATTTATTTTACATAGACAGAGCTCAGCTTTTGAGTAACTGCAATTAAGTGGGTTACATATTGCATTATCAAAGTTTCGGTACTTCGAATACCATATGGTCGACACCATATGATCGAAGCACTAAAACTTCGAGGAGAAAAAAAAAAAAAAAACAACAAAAGTAACTTCTGTGAGCAGGGGGGGCACGTCCCCCTGCACCCCCCTACTTAAATTTATACCAACTCCGAGATCACACTTCAATTGAGTTAAGTGCAGGAAAGGGAAGGTTTCCCTTTCCTATGCTGTAGCGCAATCTCAGAATTGGTATATTTAAGTAGCGGGGGTGTGGGGGGTGCAGGGGCTTGCCCCCTGCCTACACCCTTTAGTTTTCCTTTTTTTTTTATAATTTTTTACGAACATTCGAATATTGAATCGTTCAATCATTAAAGGTCGACCTTTAGTGATTCGAACAATTCAATATTCAATGTTCCAATAGGAACCCAATTAAGTATATAAAGTGAAAAAAAGACAACAATAATGAGCAATGTGGCATAAGCTTGAACTATGAGTAGATATGTGAGGCTTGACAAGCAGTTATATGTCAGAGATGCAAAGCTTCGTAGTCTGAATGTCTCCTAATCACTGCCCAAATGAGCCTATCTTTTAAATAAAGTACAACAGCTCAGACCTATGCTGATCCTTTCTTCGCTATTTCACTTTGGAATGGATGTACTTGACGCAGGTATCAATATATTGGAAAGTAACATTCAAAGAATGCACTTAACTAACTAGAATTGAACAAAAAAGTCTAGCATAAACCTTTACTTCAGCTGTTAATAATCCTGTCTATTGCATTCTGTGCTGTTAGCAAGTTGCACCACATATGTAGAGCAGATAAATGTACCTCTCAGTATCTGGAGTTTGCACCGGCTCCATCCCATGGACCCTGACAAATTTAAGCTGCTGGGAAATATTTCCACTGGCGAGAGGATAGTCTTGACTGGTCATCAGACTGTAAGAAGTCCCTGGGTCCTCCTCTGAACCTGGGTACTGCTGTGAACCAAAAGTCCTTGAAACATCTTCCCTTGTGTAGTACTCCAGTAACCTGCCCTTTAGACCACTGCTCAGCTGGGGGGGCTCATTTCCCTGCTTTTGCCCAAAGACAGCTGTTGGAATATTCTCACATGTATTGTTTATGCAGGCTCTTACATAACCACTGACTTTTGAGTTAATCAGTCTGTTCCTGAGAAGTTCCTCTTGTAGTCTCTGGGTGTTGTTTTGCTGAGTTACACTAGTGCGGATAACATTCAAGTCTATACCTTTACAGGAAGAAGAAAAGCAGTATTAGATTTAGGCATTTAATTTTGCTCTAAATTTGACACATCCTCACAATAACTCTCAAGCAGTAAAGCCAGTTTTCATGTAAACCACAGAGCAAGCAATTGCTTTCATGTATGATGGTCTTCATTAACATGCTTTGAGTCGCAGAAGATTTGTTACTGAGGTCATGTAACATACAATATTTATTTGCAGTTCTGATATGTAAAAATGGTGATCCCATGATATTCAGGAATAAAGTCAAATGCACATTAATTGTGACCCACCAACTATGATCATCCAACTAGCTGGCATTAGAGTTATTTTACCACAGATTAGCAGTAATTTGTTAGGTGATGCCATCATGTACTAAAACCACACTTATGGCTCAGTGTGCTGATATTTATTTTTATAGCATGAGTTAACTCCCTAAATTATTAAACTCCAGGCATCTAGTTCTAGTACAGATATACATGACGAATCTGACTTTCTCCTCTTACTGTATATTAGTAAGCAGTGCAAGAAAAGTTATGTAGTCATTTATGTGCAATTTGTTATTGATGGAAAATATACACTAAACTATTATAATGTACTTCCAGCTGCTTCATTTGGCTGACAAATGTTCATGGCTTATTAAAAGTAAACATTGGCCTTTACATACAGAAAACTCATCTACCCTTAATTTAAGGAATAACCCACAGTCTGTCTTCACCCCTCATGATCAAACCACACGAGCCATGCACTACAGCACAAAGGTAAGTTATTGATACCTTTTCTAAATAACACTGCTGCATAAATGGGCTTTAGTCCTTCTGTCTTGTAGTGCTAGAGGATGTCTGTCAGAT
This sequence comes from Protopterus annectens, assembly GCF_019279795.1. Lineage (NCBI taxonomy): Eukaryota > Metazoa > Chordata > Ceratodontiformes > Protopteridae > Protopterus > Protopterus annectens. The sequence continues at coordinate 774,406,228 of NC_056741.1, read as the reverse complement.
GTTCTATGCATGCACCAATAAACGCAAAACAAAACCAGGTAACCACGAGAAAGTACTGATTCCAGATGGTGGTGGACTTCCACAAAGTTTATTTGTGACTTATCAAACGAGCTGAAATCAAAACGAACTATGGACTAAAACATGAAGCAAAACCAAAAACAAACAGTATGTAAAGCGCTTTTTGTCCGGATTATATCCGGACTTCTTCAGACAACCCATTAATTCTCACAGTGAATTTAAATAACCTCTTATGTGTAAGTTAACCAATCAGGTCACAGTAAATTCCTTCAAAATGGTTAAGATCTCATTGGTCTTTACCAACCATATAACCAATTTGTAAGTCTAGCTGACATGTATCACTGTGTTTTATATAAAAATTAAAACAATATAAACATACAAATAAAAAGTACAACATCCTAAGCCCTAACTGCATTCATTTTATATAAAATTTGTGTATATTTTTCGTAAAATCAAAAGTTTCAAAGTGTGTAGTCACTATCACAAAAGTAAATTTCATGGATACGGTCTACCCACTTCGCAAAATCAAGCCTAAAAGCTAAATAGCAAAACTAAAAGACCTTGTTTAAAACAAGGGTAACTCTTTTTTAAAAAGTAATAGTGTGACGAAGGTACAGCTTGAATAAACAATAGGTGCTACATTACAATGCCCATTTTCCTAATACTATCCTAAGGTTCGGTCACACACCTTAAGATTAAAATTAAAATGCGAGTGCTACTAACAACCCCCTCATCCTTACTGAGACACAATAGATCATATGTTTTTGTAGGGTATTTACTGTCCACCTAGTTCATCCGAACATTCCTGAACTCATGACATGAGTGTATGTTCCTAAAAGGTCACTCAATATTGTTCTTACCAGTAATACCAAAAGGTCACTATTTTTTCTTTTTTCTTTTGTTTTTACGGGGACCTTATTTTTAATTTTAAAAAGTAAAACGTTATTTAAAAGGAAAAAATCTCCTCCCTTTCTATACGCTGTACTGAGGTAGAGTGTCATCCCCAGGTGTCACTATTACTTTAATGTCTTTTGTTACTATTGGTACCCAGGTCTTACCCCCCAGTCTATATTGTACATATGGGAGAAAACCATACTTAATATTATTATCGCAATATGATCTAGATTGTACTCCCTAACCTAATCACCTGAAAAGACTCTTTAATTTCAGTATACATGCAATCGAACAAGTTTCATTCAACCCTGGTTCTACACAGGCATCCAACCGCAACAGCCAGTTTAGTTCGCTTTTTTCTAACAGTAGTTTCATTAAGCTGTCATTTACGGGGTTACCACTCATAGTCTTATATTCAATCCTGGAAATAATTTTAAACTTAAATGTGTGTCCCACATTTTGATCACAGTGTCGGGCCAACGCGTTATCATAATTCTTCTTTTTCATTGCGTACATATGTTCATAAATTCGGTCCCTTAGTCGACGGTCTGTTTTGCCGACATAAAATGCGGGACACACTTGACATTCAGCTAAGTAAAAAAGAAGTTATGTACTCACCATAACGTTCCATCTGAGTAGGTACTTCATTTGTCTGCAACCTGTGAGTATCGGATCCGATCTCGGATCCGAGCCGGCAGCTTCACAAGCTACAAGATCCGAGCTCCTAGCTCCTCCCCCTACCCATAATCCCCTGCCACTAACTGTATTACCTCAGATCAATTTTGCCCAATCTAAGTCATAACCTCGACAGAGGTATACTGAAGACCTAACCTCAAGACGGCAATATTTCAGGTGACCAGAAAAACCCGAAAAAGGGTTAGGGGGATGGCAGGGGGGATGGTTGCAGACAAATGAAGTACTTACTCAGATGGAACGTTATGGTGAGTACATAACTTCTTTATCTGAAGTAGTTACTTCATTTGCTCTGCAACCTGTGGGACAGAGTCCCCAGCTACCTAGACAATAAACCTGGGTGACCTTATGGAAGGATATTCCGAAGCACCGCAGAGCCAAAAGAAGCCCTACTTCTCTATATCATATCCAGTTTATAATGAGAAATGAATGTATGAGAAGAGGACCAGGTAGCTGCTGAACATATGTCGTCCAAAGGAACCCTGGACCAGAAAGCTGCTGAGGTGGCGATGGACCGGGTAGAATGAGCGTGTATTCCCATAGGAGCTGGTTTGCTCGAAGATACATACCCCTGAACTATACATTGACAAATCCAATTTGCTAGGGTCACTTTAGAAATGGCCCTTCCCCTGGCTGATTTTGCAAAAGACACAAACAACTGATCAGACTTGCGAAAATCTTTAGTTCTGTGCAAGTAAAAACGTAGTTGCCTGTGTACGTCTAGTCTGTGCAATATGTACTCTCCTTTATTCTGAAAATTTGAAAAGAACATGGGCAAAATGATTGATTTATTGATATTCGATTCTGAAGCCACCTTAGGTAAGAAAGACGGGTTAGTCCTGAGAGACACTCTATCCCTGTGAAAAATGAGATAAGGGGGTTTCATACACAGTGCTTGGAGTTCCGAAACCCTCTTAGCAGCTACAGCACCTGGTATTCCCAGGCGGTCTCCCATCCAAGTACTAACCAGGCCCGACCCTGCTTAGCTTCTGAGATCAGACGGGATCGGGCGCATTCAGGGAGGTATGGCCATAGGGGACACTAAACAAACACACAACAATCAAACACTGAGAAAAGCTTTTCTCTGAGAGAAAAAAAGGAACAGTCTCACCAACTTAGATAAGGAGCTCTTCAAAAAGTAGCTGTCTTCAGCCGCGGCAAAAACGATCTGAGGTAATACAGTTAGTGGCAGGGGATTATGGGTAGGGGGAGGAGCTAGGAGCTCAGATCTTGTAGCTTGTGAAGCTGCCGGCTCGGATCCGAGATCGGATCCGATACCCACAGGTTGCAGAGCAAATGAAGTAACTACTTCAGATCTACTGATTTTGTGTTGCAATTATAAGTATCGTAAATGTGAAAAACCTCATTTTTAACTCTAAAGGTATTATCACTGTCTATAAATTGACACTGTTTACATGTTCCACACTTGTGTGTACCTGCTTTAGTATTTTTGATCTTACATTTCGTTTCTAAGAGTTGCTTTAAATTTGAACCTCGTTTAAAAGTTATAATTGGATTTTCACCTGTTTTACTAAAAATCTTGTCAAGGGATAAATAAAACCAACACTTTCTTATTATTCTCTGCATGTCTAGTGCTACTGGACCGTAGGTAAAAGTAAATGCTAACACAAAATTCTTGTTACTGTTAGTTGCACTTGTATTCATTATACCTATGTCCACCCCTAGGTCTCTTAAGTTCGATTCCTGCATTAGTGTGTTACATTCCACTACTGGTCCTGTGTTGTTCTCTTCTTCTGTTGTACAGTAACTCAGGATTGGTTTGTACACACCCGATTTTCTTTTATCTACGACCTCCTTAAGAATTTTTGTCAAAAAGCTTTCAGGGTAGCCCCTGTGTATGAACATGTCAAATAAATGTTTACATTCCATCTCAAACTCATTTTCAATAGTAACCATTCTGGCTGCTCGTACAAGTTGACCCTTCATGACTGATTTTTTCTGATGTCGTGGGTGTGAACTAGTGAAATGTAAAAATGAGTTTGAGTAGGTGCTTTTCCTGAATATTTTTGCAGTGTATCTCTTTTCTAAGATGTTCTTACTAAGTTCAATATCTAGAAAGTTGATTCTATGTTCTTGGAAGTTCTTAGTAAATTTAAGAAAGGGTGTAGTACTGTTTAAAAAAACAACTAGGTCCTCCGCTACATTACTATCTCCTTCTAACATAATAAAGATGTCATCCAAAAATCTTTTATAAAATCGGATTGTTCCGTACCAATGGCTTTGAAAAATAAAATTAGTTTCCCAAAAAGTCATCACTAAATTTGCAAAACTTGCTCCTACTGGGGAACCCATCGCTACTCAATTTTCTGCAAATACTACTTGTTGAATGATACAAAATTATTTTTCAAGATAATATCTAATAGTTGCTCAACCAGTAGACACTCTCTCATTGGTGCCCCCTTACTTTTAATGTGATCCACAACCCATTCTGTCCCTAGATCTTGTGGGATGCATGAATATAGATCACATACGTCAACTGTAAGCAAGTTGTATTTCTTGTTAAATGTCAGTGTGTTAATTACCTCTAAAAAGGACCACGAGTCTTTACAAATTTGTTTTTCTTTTTCAACAAATTTCTTCAGAATTGAGTCTACAACCTTTGCACAGGGGTATGTGATGGACTGCCTAGAATCTACTAATGCTCTAAAAGGTGGGTCAATAAAACTTTTGTGTATTTTGGGTATACCAAATAATTGTGGTATCTTTGGGGCCAACATTGTTAGATAGTGCTGTAACCACAAAAGAAACCAGTGAAAGACTGCTCTACTTTCCACCTAGATGAATTTAATGATAAAACTTATTAGTTTCGTCTCTAGCACCTCGGCTGTTGCCTTTACAGAGTACAACAACTTTCTCCATTAATACATACACTTTATATACTCTCTTAACATATCCAATAAATCAATTAGATAATTAAATAAAATTCATTCATAATTAATTAATAAAACAATCAACATATAAAACCCTGCCAATTGCACTCCTTATTAAGCCCCCCAGGCTGTAAAGTTCCATATTTCAAAATCAACACTACTTCCTTTTTCCTTAAAATAAACTTTAACAAATTATCATCACCATATTGATTTTCTATTTGTTCTAAAACTGTGACTGTCATATCTTTAACTGCCCCACCATGTATTAAGTGGAAATGTTCTGCCACTGGACTTGACATTTTTTTATTTTTAACATCCCTAATGTGTTCCTTTATTCTCTCTGCTAAACTTCTTTTAGTTTCCCCAATATAATTTTTACCACAGGAACATTTAATCAAATAAATTACTCCCCTACTCATACAGGAATATGTACCCTTCGTATTAAAACTTCTATCTCCTATTTTCCCCGCCTCATTAGTTATATATTTACATATGGTACATTTTCCACAGCAATATGTTCCCGTCTTAGTAAAAGCATTATCTATCTTTTGTATTGGTCTCTTATATCTCCCCCGAACTAAAGAATCTTTCAAACTGCGTCCCCTACGAAAGGAGACACAAAGTTCAACATCCACTAATGAAGGCACCTCTCTTCTTATTTGCTTCCAAAAACTTTTTACTGTCTCATTCATTTTATTAGAAAAGATAGTATATTTTGTGACAAAGAACATTTTGGAACTTTCTTTCTTTTTGTTTATTATTTCAAACTTTTTAGTCCTAGTAGTTTTCTTATATGTTGTGCCTATTTGACCATCTCCATATAATTTAGCATAACTTAATTTAACTTCATCTGAATTATAACCTCTCTCTATAAAATTATGCATGATTTTCTTAGTTTCATTTATTGCCTCTTTAACATCACTACATATTCTCTTAATTCTCAACATTTCTCCATAAGGTATAGATTTCAGAGTGTGTTCTGGATGACAGCTAGTAGCATGCAATAACCTATTCATTTGATTAAACTTCCTATGTATCGTAGTATGAATCTTCTTATCTACCTGTCCTTCCAATGTAATATCCAAGTAATTAATTTTCCCACCTATCTGTAATCCATCAAATTTGATCTTAAATTTATTATTATTTAAATATTCAACAAATTCATTGGCAAAATTCTTTCCATCCTTACAGATGAAAATCAAATCATCTATAAAACGATAGTATAGAAGCACATGTCTATTAAAAAAAATGACTTCTATAAATATGTTCAATCTCAAACAGCCCCATAAACAAGTTGGCATAAACTGGGGCAAATGCCGCTCCCATAGCTGTTCCTACTTTTTGTTTATATAACACTCCATCAAATTCAAAGATATTATTAGTTAAACAAAAATGTAATAGTTCCATAATATATTGAGTCCTAGGTGTATCTTTCAGGAAATGTAGTAAAGCTTTCAGACCCAGATGATGTGTGATATTTGTATATAAACTAACCACATCAACTGTGATAAAAAAACATATCTTTGGTCCATTTTATTCCTTGTATTTTATTTAAAAAATCATAAGAATCTCTAATATATGATGGTAATTTTATTACTTCTGTAATCAATGTTTCATGCAAGAAACTGCCAATATTGTGTGTAAAAGATCCAGTCGCTGAAACTATCGGTCGACCTGGAGGTTGATGAACATTTTTGTGTAATTTTGGAACACAAAAAAAACTAGCTATAGTACTGTTCTTTATATACAATTTGTTTATAATATCTTTGGCCGTAAAATAATGTAGCCTTTCATCTTTCTTTAACAAATTATATAGTTTGTGTTGTGCTTGCCCTAAGCTAGTATCATCCACGATACTATATACTTCCTCATCATTTAAATGTTGTAAACACATTTTCAAATAATCAGTGGAATTCAAAACCACTAATTTACCCCCTTTATCAGAGGGTTTAAATATCACATCATTATTTTGACTCATATTCTGTAACTTAAACCACTCTGACCTAGTTAAGTTATAATGCTTGTTATTTTCAATTATTTCTTTCAGTTCTTTTTCCATAAAAAACTGTAATGCATTATTAAAGCGTTGGATACAAGCATTCTTGTAAGGAGGACAAAAAATATTTTTAGTTTTAATTTTGCTTAAATCAAACTGAGTATAAGCATTATTTTCTAATTCAGACTCACAGGAAAAATAACTTTCCCCACTAGTAGTCGAGTCATGACCACTACCCACAGATTAATAATCTTAAATACTATACTTAAATAATAATAAAAAATACAATACCCGCAGCAACAGGAATGAAACCCTGTTCCTTATAAAGTAATTTTGAATAAAGGAGGTGACTTTAAAATTTTTAACTATGCTGGATATGATATAGATTGGACACTGGTTGAACTACTTGCAAAAGGGTTGACATTTGTCCCTACTAACAAATGTAACCTTGATGAATTGTTGACTGACTTTAAACTTTTTATTCGGAAGTTAAACCTAACTGTCTTAATGGGTAATTCCTCTTATGGTAACAACGAGTTAAAGGTCACCAGTACGTACAACCCACCATCACATCCTATGATTAGTATGTTTGAATTTCTGTGTGAATATGAATTTAGACAAGTGATTAATAAACATAACAAACAAAGGAACACAGGAAACATTACACTACAAGAAAGACAACTATTAACATCTTTTTGTAGTCTCCCAATTAGGTCTATGAAGCCTGACAACGGAGGGGGTCTTGTGGTTATGTACAACGAGGACTATACTAGAAGAATGACACTTTTATTAGGAAAAGAAACCTATGAGGAAGTGAGTGTAAGCCAATTAAACGGGGCATACAACAGGATTAGAATGTTTGTGGGAGACTTATTCATGGATGGGTTTATTGACTGCCAACTGAACCACTATCTAACAATGTTGGCCCCAAAGATACCACAATTATTTGGTATACCCAAAATACACAAAAGTTTAATTGACCCACCTTTTAGAGCATTAGTAGATTCTAGGCAGTCCATCACATACCCCTGTGCAAAAGGTTGTAGACTCAATTCTGAAGAAATTTGTTGAAAAAGAAAAACAAATTTGTAAAGACTCGTGGTCCTTTTTAGAGGAAATTAACACACTGAAATTTAACGAGAAATACAACTTGCTTACAGTTGATGTATGTGATCTATATTCATGCATCCCACAAGATCTAGGGACAGAATGGGTTGTGGATCACATTAAAAGTAAGGGGGCACCAATGAGAGAGTGCCTACTGGTTGAGCAACTATTAGATATTATCTTGAAAAATAATTTTGCATCATTCAACAACAAGTTGTATTTGCAGAAAATTGGAGTAGCGATGGGTTCCCCAGTAGGAGCAAGTTTTGCAAATTTAGTGATGGCTTTTTGGGAAACTAATTTTATTTTTCAAAGCCATTGGTACGGAACAATCCAATGTTATAAAAAGATTTTTGGATGACATCTTTATTATGTTAGAAGGAGATAGTAATGTAGCGGAGGAACTAGTTGTTTTTTTAAACAGTACTACACCCTTTCTTAAATTTACTATGAACTTCCGAGAACATAGAATCAACTTTCTAGATATTGAACTTAGTAAGAACATCTTAGAAAAAAGATATACTGCAAAAATTTTCAGGAAAAGCACCTACTCAAACTCATTTTTACATTTCACTAGTTCACACCCATGACATCAGAAAAAAATCAGTCGTGAAGGGTCAACTTGTACGAGCAGCCAGAATGGTTACTATTGAAAATGAGTTTGAGATGGAATGTAAACTTTTATTTGATATGTTCATACACAGGGGCTACGCTGAAAGTTTTTTGACAAAAATTTTTAAGGAGGTCGTAGATAAAAGAAAATCGGGTGTGTACAAACCAATCCTGAGTTACTGTACAACAGAAGAAGAGAACAACACAGGACCAGTAGTGGAATGTAACACACTAATGCAGGAATCGAACTTAAGAGACCTAGGGGTGGACATAGGTATAATGAATACAAGTGCAACTAACAGTAACAAGAATTTTGTGTTAGCATTTACTTTTACCTACGGTCCAGTAGCACTAGACATGCAGAGAATAATAAGAAAGTGTTGGTTTTATTTATCCCTTGATAAGGAGATTTTTAGTAAAATATGTGAAAATCCAATTATAACTTTCAAAAGAGGTTCAAATTTAAAGCAACTCTTAGAAACGAAATGTAAGATCAAAAATACTAAAGCAGGTACACACAAGTGTGGAACATGTAAACAATGTCAATTTATAGACAGTGATAATAGCTTTAGAGTTAGAAATGAGGTTTTTGACATTTACGATACTTATAACTGCAACACAAAATCAGTAGTTTACTTAGCTGAATGTCAAGTGTGTCCCGCATTTTATGTCGGCAAAACAGACCGTCGACTAATGGACTGAATTTATGAACATATGCACGCAACGAAAAAGAAGAATTACGATAACGCGTTGGCCCGACACTGCGATCAAAATGTGGGACACAGATTTAAGTATAAAATTATTTCCAGGATTGAATATAAGACTAAGAGTGATAACCCCGTAAATGACAGCTTAATGAAACTACTGTTAGAAAAAAGGGTACTAAATTGGCAGTTGCGGTTGGATGCCTGTGTAGAACCAGGGTTGAATGAAACTTGTTCGATTGCACGTATACTGAAATTAAAGAGTCTTTTCAGGTGATTAGGTTAGGGAGTATAATTTAGATCATATTATGATAATAACATTAAAAATGGTTTTCTCCCATATGTATAATACAGACTGGGGGTAAAACCTGGGTACCAATAGTCACAAAAGACATTAATGTAATAGTGACACCTGGGGGATGACACTATGCCTCAGTATAGGGTACAGGAAGGGAGGAGACTTTTTCCTTTTAAACAGCATTTTACTTTTTAAAGTAAAAAATAAGGTCCCCGTAAAAACAAAAGAAAAAAGAAAAAATAGTGACCTTTTGGTATTACTGGTAAGAAAAATATTGAGTGACCTTTTAGGAACATACACTCAGTCATGAGTTCAGGAATGTTCGGATGAACTAAGTGGACAGTAAATACCCTACAAAAACATCTGACCTATTGTGTCTCGGTAAGGATGAGGGGGTTGTTAGTAGCACTCGCATTTTAATTTTAATCTTAAGGTGTGTGACCGAACCTTAGGATAGTATTAGGAAAATGGGCATTGTAATGTAGCACCTATTGTTTATTCAAGCTGTACCTTCGTCACACTATTACTTTTTAAAAAAGAGTTACCCTTGTTTTAAACAAGGTCTTTTAGTTTTGCTATTTAGCTTTTAGGTTTGATTTTGCAAAGTGGGTAGACCGTATCCATGAAATTTACTTTTGTGATAGTGACTACACACTTTGAAACTTTTGATTTTACGAAAAATATACACAAATTTTATATAAAATGAATGCAGTTAGGGCTTAGGATGTTGTACTTTTTATTTGTATGTTTATATTGTTTTAATTTTTATATAAAATACAGTGATACATGTCAGCTAAACTTACAAATTGGTTATATGGTTGGTAAAGAACAATGAGATCTTAACCATTTTGAAGGAATTTACTGTGACCTGATTGATTAACTTACACATAAGAGGTTATTTAAATTCACTGTGAGAATGGATGGGTTGTCTGAAGAAGTCCGGATATAATCCAGACGAAAAGCACTTTACATACTGTTTGTTTTTGGTTTTGCTTCATGTTTTAGTCCATAGTTCGTTTTGATTTCAGCTCGTTTGATAAGTCACCAATAAACTTTGTGGAAGTCCACCACCATTTGGAATCAGTGCTTCTTCATGGTTATCAGATGTTCTATGCATGCTTTGGGCATGTTCCAATGCATATAGAGCACATCATTAATTATTTCTTATCTGGACCAAGTTAGTGCCCACTGATGTTCAGAGAGAGCCTTTAACCTCTCTCTTTTCTTTATTTAAACTCAGAGCTACAACTTGCATTGGTTATTATTGATAATCCAGTCTTTATTTTATCTGCATAGTCACTGGATTAAAAAAAATAGACACTGACTGCTGAAATTTTGTTTAGCAGATGGACTTTTACTGTGGTTAATGCTCAGTTTACAATGTACATTCTTGACTCAGCATGCACATTTCTGAATGTAAATGAACTATTAAAAATCAGTAAAAAAATAATAATCACAAAATGTAATCCGAAGTGCAATCACAAAATCACAAAATGTAATCCAAAGTGTACCACAACACAAGTTGACTAACTGCTTTATGGTAAATCACACTGTCTACTGTGGTTATGCTCACCAATTTTAAGTGCCTTCCATGAACCCAGAACTCACAAAATTAGCTAGCAATCCCACCAATCCCAAAGCATAAAGAATACCAAACTGAAGATCACAGAATGCAAAATAAATAAATAATAACCCCACCCCTACATCATCAAAACAAAAATATCCTTAATATCCTAACTCCAAGGCTGCACATCATTGGAAAGAAATACTCAACTTTGTTGAAAATTAGGTAATCCCTTGCCTTCCCTAATACTCTGTAAATTCAAAGTTAGAATGTTTTTGCATTGCGGCTGAGGGAATGTAACCATCCTATATCGGGACAAAAATGGGCACACCACCCTGCAAAAATGGAGAAGCCAGCATAAATAATAGTGCTTCCGAAGCATAATATTTTTCTTCCTGGCTAACCTATAATGAAATAGCTGGAGCCAAAATGCATTTTACTATAATCTGCATTACCTACTGAAATCCATATAAGCATTAAAAAGGCAACATACACATGAAGAACTGCACTTTTTTTCATTAATGATGTATGTAGTGGGTTTGTTAAGACACCCTCTGTCGGTTGTTTGTTCCAG